>NC_092734.1:16493332-16628162 GCF_047496885.1 Scyliorhinus torazame
TGTCCACCATTTGGTCCATCGCCCTTTGAAAGACGGAGACCCCATTTGTGACACCGAAGGGGATCCTGAGGAAGTGGAAGAGCCAGCCGGCTGCTTCGAAGGCAATATAGGGGCGGTCTTTTGGTCGGATGGGGAGCTGGTGGTAGGCAAATTTGAGGTCGACCGTGGAAAAGACTCGGTATTGGGCGATCCGATTTACCATTTCCGCGATGCGAGCAAGGGGGTACACATCAAGCTGCGTGAATCGGTTTATGGTCTGGCTATAATCCACTTGCGCTCTCCAAGGGCTGTTGCTGGTCTCGATAACCCCCTCTCCCAGTAAGCGCTGGACCTCTGACTTCATAAAAGCCATATCATAGAATATACAGTGCAGAAGGAGGCCATTCGGCCCATCGAGTCTGCACCGGCTCTTGGAAAGAGCACCCTACCCAAGGTCAACACCTCCACCCTATCCCCATAACCCAGTACCCCACCCAACACTAAGGGCAATTTATCACAGCCAATCCACCTGACCTGCACATCTTTGGACTGTGGGAGGAAACCGGAGCACCCGGAGGAAACCCACTTAGACACAGGGAGAACATGCAGACTCCGGACAGACAGTGACCCAAGCCGGAATCGAACCTGGGACCCTGGCGCTGTGAAGCAATTGTGCTATCCACAAGGCTACCGTATCTTGGGCACTGTAGCGCCGGTTCCAGGTGGCGACGGACTTACAGTCGGGAGTGAGGTTCGCGAATAGCGAGGGGGGTGCGACTTTCAGTATCGCAAGGCAGCATACCGTGAGGGGGGGGGCAAGGGTCCGCTGGACTTCAGTGTCAGGCTTCAGTGGCTGCACTGGAAATCCAGTCCGAGCAGCAGGGGGGCACAGAGGTGAGGGAGGACATAAAATTTGAAACGGGTGTATTTGGCGCCCTGGATCGAGAGATCCGCAATACAATACTCCGTGATTTGTACCGATCGGGACCCTGATGCGAGGGCTATGGTTTGAGATGCAGGATGGGTGCGTAGGGAGCAGCGCCTTACTGTTTCAGGGTGGATAAAGCTCTCCGTGCTCCCGGAGACGAAGAGGCACGCAGTGTTGCGCCCGTTGACCTGGACCTGCATCATAGTGTTCCGCAGGTGTTTTGGCCGAGTTTGGTCGAGGGTGATCGCACCCACTCGCGGGTAGTCGAGTCCTCAGCCGAGTCGGACTCGTAAAATGGCCGCCGTCGTCGGTCGCACGTGTTGGGTCGAGAAGTAGGCCGCCGACAAGATGGCCGCTCCAATGATTCGCACGAGGCTGATGACGTGTCAGAAGGGGGCGTGTCGGGTCGGTGCGCAGCAGCATTGCGAGGCCTGCGGGCCGGAGAGCCTGATTTTTGGGCCGGCTGTTCTTTGTTTTTCTGGCTCCTGGGTCTGGCCAGGCAGACCCTCGCAAAATGCCCTTTCTTTACGCAGTCGCTGCAGATCGCGGAGCGGGCTGAGCAGTGTGGGCGTGGGTGCTGGCACTGCCCGCAGAAGTAGCACGGTGTGCCCCCATGGTGAGCGGGTCGCCGCGTGGCACAGGCCTGTAATACGGCTGAGTCTGAGGAAGTCCGGGGGGGCTCGCAGCGTCCGCGGGGTAAGTACCCAAGTTTTGTCGGGCCACCTCCAGCGAGGAGGCAAGCGTTTACGTGTCCTGGAGGTCATTTGCCCCATTTTCGAGCAGCTGCTGCCGGATGTAGGTCGAGCGGATGCCGGACACGAAAGCGTCTCTGATGTGCAGGTTCATATGGACTTCCCCTGTCCCATCCTGATGGTCACAGTCCCTGGCAAGCGCGGTGAGTTTCTCGACGAATTCGTCTAGCGATTGCCCCGAGCGCTGCCGGCAGCTAGAGAGCAAATGCCTGGCGTGTACCTCGTTGATGGGTTTGACAAACCGCTTGCGGAGTAACTCGACCGCCTCTTCATAAGTCGTCGCCTTTTCGAGCGTGGCGGAGATTCTGTGACTCACCCGGGCGTGGAGTAGACACAGCTTGCGTGGCCCCAGGGTGGGAGTCTCTGCAGAGTCCAGGTAGGCCTCGAAGCACCGCAGCCAGTATTAAAATTTTTCCTTCGCCTCCAGTGTCCGTGCTTCCAGATTGAGTTTCTCCGGTTTTAGGCCTGCGTCCATCCTGAATCTAGTTTAGTCTAATAAATTGAGGTACCCTCAATAACGGCGCTTAGAGTGTAAACGGTAAAGAAGGCTTTATTACACTAAAAACTGTGCTAGAGCTGAGACAAGTGCTGACTGCTACACAGCCCATGAGGCAGCCCCTTTATATATGGCTCACAGATGGGCGAAGCCAGAGGCAGAGGCCCCAGGGTTCCAAGCCCGGTCTTAAAGGGGACATCACCTTACATGATGATAAGGCAGTAACCGTTCATCACAGTACGTGTGTGTGTGTCACTGCAGTATGTACGTGTGTGTGTGTGTGTGTGTCACTGCAGTATGTACGTGCGTGTGTGTCACTGCAGTATGTACGTGTGGGTGTGTCACTGCAGTCTGTACGTGTGGGTGTGTCACTGCAGTGTGTACGCGTGTGTGACTGCAGTATGTACGTCTGTGTCACTACAGTATGTACGTGTGAGTCACTGCACTCTGTACGTGTGTGTGTGTGTCACTGCAGCGTGTACGTGTGTGTGTCACTGCAGTATGTATGTGTGTGTGTGTCACTGCAGTATGTATGTGTGTGTGTCACCGCAGTATGTACGTGTGTGTGTCACTGCAGTATGTACGTGTGTGTGTGTCACTGCAGTGTGTACGTGTGTGTGTCACTGCAGTGTGTACGTGTGGGTGTGTCACTGCAGTACGTACGTGTGGGTGTGTCACTGCAGTATGTACGTGTGGGTGTGTCACTGCAGTATGTACGTGTGGTCGTGTCACTGCAGTATGTACGTGTGTGTGTGTGACTGCAGTGTGTACGTGTGTGTGTCACTGCAGTGTGCACGTGTGGGTGTGTCACTACAGTACGTATGTGTGTGTCACTGCAGTGTGTACATGTGGGTGTGTCACTGCAGTATGTACGTGTGTGTCACTGCAGTCTGTACGTGTGTGTGTGACTGCAGTATGTACATGTGGGTGTGTCACTGCAGTATGTACGCGTGTGTGTCACTGCAGTATGTATGTGTGTGTGTGTCACTGCAGTATGTACGTGTGTGTGTGTCACTGCAGTCTGTACGCATGTGTGTCACTGCAGTATGTATGTGTGTGTGTGTCACTGCAGTATGTACGTGTGTGTGTGTCACTGCAGTATGTACGTGTGTGTGTGACTGCAGTATGTACATGTGTGTGTGTCACTGCAGTCTGTACGTGTGTGTGTGTCACTGCAGTATGTACGTGTGTGTGTGACTGCAGTCTGTACGTGTGGGTGTGTCACTGCAGTGTGTACGCGTGTGTGACTGCAGTATGTACGTGTGTGTCACTACAGTATGTACGTGTGAGTCACTGCACTCTGTACGTGTGTGTGTGTGTCACTGCAGCGTGTACGTGTGTGTGTCACTGCAGTATGTATGTGTGTGTGTGTCACTGCAGTATGTATGTGTGTGTGTCACCGCAGTATGTACGTGTGTGTGTCACTGCAGTATGTATGTGTGTGTGTGTCACTGCAGTATGTATGTGTGTGTGTGTCACTGCAGTATGTATGTGTGTGTGTCACCGCAGTATGTACGTGTGTGTGTCACTGCAGTATGTACGTGTGTGTGTGTCACTGCAGTGTGTACGTGTGTGTGTCACTGCAGTGTGTACGTGTGGGTGTGTCACTGCAGTACGTACGTGTGTGTGTGTCACTGCAGTATGTACGTGTGGGTGGGTCACTGCAGTCTGTACGTGTGGGTGTGTGACTGCAGTGTGTACGTGTGTGTGTCACTGCAGTATGTACGTGTGTGTGTCACTGCAGTATGTACGTGTGTGTGTGTCACTGCAGTGTGTACGTGTGTGTGTCACTGCAGTGTGTACGTGTGGGTGTGTCACTGCAGTACGTACGTGTGTGTGTGTCACTGCAGTGTGTACGTGTGTGTGTCACTGCAGTGTGTACGTGTGGGTGTGTCACTGCAGTACGTACGTGTGTGTGTGTCACTGCAGTATGTACGTGTGGTCGTGTCACTGCAGTATGTACGTGTGTGTGTGTGACTGCAGTGTGTACGTGTGTGTGTCACTGCAGTGTGCACGTGTGGGTGTGTCACTACAGTACGTACGTGTGTGTCACTGCTGTGTGTACGTGTGGGTGTGTCACTGCAGTATGTACGTGTGTGTCACTGCAGTCTGTACGTGTGTGTGTGTGACTGCAGTATGTACATGTGGGTGTGTCACTGCAGTATGTACGTGTGTGTGTGTGTGACTGCAGTGTGTACATGTGTGTGTCACTGCAGTGTGCACGTGTGGGTGTGTCACTACAGTACGTACGTGTGTGTCACTGCAGTGTGTACGCGTGGGTGTGTCACTGCAGTATGTACGTGTGTGTCACTGCAGTCTGTACGTGTGTGTGTGTGACTGCAGTATGTACATGTGGGTGTGTCACTGCAGTATGTACGCGTGTGTGTCACTGCAGTATGTATGTGTGTGTGTGTCACTGCAGTATGTACGTGTGTGTGTGTCACTGCAGTCTGTACGCGTGTGTGTCACTGCAGTATGTATGTGTGTGTGTGTCACTGCAGTATGTACGTGTGTGTGTCACTGCAGTATGTTCATGTGGGTGTGTCACTGCAGTATGTACGTGTGTGTGTGTGACTGCAGTATGTACGTGTGTGTGTGTGTGACTGCAGTATGTACGTGTGTGTGTGTGACTGCAGTATGTACGTGTGTGTGTCACTGCAGTATGTACGTGTGTGTGTGTGTCACTGCAGTATGTACGTGTGTGTGACTGCAGTATGTACGTGTGAGTCACTGCACTCTGTACGTGTGTGTGTGTCACTGCAGCGTGTACGTGTGTGTCACTGCAGTATGTATGTGTGTGTGTCACTGCAGCATGTACGTGTGTGTGTGTCACTGCAGTATGTATGTGTGTGTGTCACCGCAGTATGTACGTGTGTGTGTCACTGCAGTATGTACGTGTGTGTGTCACTGCAGTGTGTACGTGTGTGTGTCACTGCAGTGTGTACGTGCGGGTGTGTCACTACAGTACGTACGTGTGTGTGTGTCACTGCAGCATGTACGTGTGGGTGTGTCACTGCAGTATGTACGTGTGGGTGTGTCACTACAGTACGTACGTGTGTGTGTGTCACTGCAGTCTGTACGTGTGGGTGTGTCACTGCAGTATGTACATGTGGGTGTGTCACTGCAGTATGTACATGTGTGTGTGTCACTGCAGTACGCACGTGTGTGTGTGTCACTGCAGTACGTACGTGTGTGTGTGTCACTGCAGTGTGTGTCACTGCAGTATGTACGTGTGTGTGTCACTACAGTACATGTGTGTGTGTCACTGCAGTATGTACGTGTGTGTGTGTGACTGCAGTATGTACGTGTGTGTCACTGTAGTATGTATGTGTGTGTGTCACTGCAGTGTGTACGTGTGGGTGTGTCACTGCAGTATGTACATGTGTGTGTGTGTCACAGCAGTATGTACGTGTGTGCGTCACTGCAGTATGTACGTGTGTGTGTGTGACTGCAGTATGTACGTGTGTGTCACTGTAGTATGTATGTGTGTGTGTCACTGCAGTGTGTACGTGTCGGTGTGTCACTGCAGTATGTACGTGTGTGTGTGTCACTGCAGTATGTACGTGTGGGTGACTGCAGTATGTACGTGTGAGTCACTGCAGTCTGTACGTGTGTGTGTGTCACTGCAGCATGTACGTGTGGGTGTGTCACTGCAGTATGTACGTGTGGGTGTGTCACTACAGTACGTACGTGTGTGTGTCACTGCAGTATGTACGTGTGGTCGTGTCACTGCAGTATGTACATGTGGGTGTGTCACTGCAGTATGTACGTGTGTGTGTGTCACTGCAGTACGCACGTGTGTGTGTGTCACTGCAATGTGTACGTGTGTGTGTGTCACTGCAGTATGTGTCACTGCAGTATGTACGTGTGTGTGTCACTACAGTACATGTGTGTGTGTCACTGCAGTATGTACGTGTGTGTGTGTGACTGCAGTATGTACGTGTGAGTCACTGCAGTATGTACGTGTGTGAGTCACTGCAGTATGTACGTGTGTGTGTCACTGCAGTATGTATGTGTGTGAGTCACTGCAGTCTGTACGTGTGTGTGTGTCACTGCAGTATGTACGTGTGTGTGTCACTGCAGTATGTATGTGTGTGTGTAACTGCAGAATGTACGTGTGGGTGTGTCACTGCAGTATGTACGTGTGGGTGTGTCACTGCAGTCTGTACGTGTGGGTGTGTCACTGCAGTATGTACGTGTGGTCGTGTCACTGCAGTATGTACATGTGTGTGTGTCACTGCAGTGTGTACGTGTGGGTGTGTCACTGCAGTATGTACGTGTGGGTGTGTCACTGCAGTCTGTACGTGTGGGTGTGTCACTGCAGTATGTACGTGTGGTCGTGTCACTGCAGTATGTACATGTGTGTGTGTCACTGCAGTATGTACGTGTGTGTGTGTCACTGCAATGTGTACGTGTGTGTGTGTCACTGCAGTATGTGTCACTGCAGTATGTACGTGTGTGTGTCACTACAGTACATGTGTGTGTGTCACTGCAGTATGTACGTGTGTGTGTGTGACTGCAGTATGTACGTGTGAGTCACTGCAGTATGTACGTGTGTGTGTCACTGCAGTATGTATGTGTGTGTGTCACTGCAGTATGTACGTGTGTGTGTGTCACTGCAGTATGTATGTGTGAGTCACTGCAGTCTGTACCTGTGTGTGTGTCACTGCAGTATGTACGTGTGTGTGTCACTGCAGTATGTACGTGTGTGTGTGTCACTGCAGTACGCACGCGTGTGTGTCACTGCAGTATGTACATGTGTGTCACTACAGTATGTCCGTGTGTGTGTGTCACTGCAGTATGAACGTGTGGGCGTGTCACTGCAGTATGTACATGTGGGTGTGTCACTGCAGTATGTACGTATGTGTGTGTCACTGCAGTGTGGACGCGTGTGTCACTGCAGTATGTACGTGTGTGTCACTACAGTACGTACGTGTGTGTGTGTCACTGCAGTATGTACGTGTGTGTGTGTCACTGCAGTATGTACGTGTGTGTCACTGCAGCATGTACGTGAGTGTGTGTCACTGCAGTATGTATGTGTGTGTGTCACCGCAGTATGTACGTGTGTGTGTCACTGCAGTATGTACATGTGTGTGTGTCACTGCAGTGTGTACGTGTGTGTGTCACTGCAGTGTGTACGTGTGTGTGTCACTGCAGTGTGTACGTGTGGGTGTGTCACTACAGTACGTACGTGTGTGTCACTGCAGTATGTACATGTGGGTGTGTCACTGCAGTATGTACGTGTGTGTGTCACTGCAGTGTGTACGTGTGGGTGTGTCACTACAGTACGTACGTGTGTGTCACTACAGTACGTACGTGTGTGTGTGTCACTGCAGTCTGTACGTGTGGGTGTGTCACTGCAGTATGTACGTGTGTGTGTGTCACTGCAGTACGTACGTGTGTCTGTCACTGCAGTACGTACGTGTGTGTGTCACTGCAGTGTGTACCCGTGTGTGTCACTGCAGTCTGTACGTGTGTGTGTGTCACTGCAGTATGTACGTGTGTGTGTGTCACTGCAGTCTGTACGTGTGTGTGTCACTGCAGTCTGTACGTGTGTGTGTGTCACTGCAGTATGTACGCGTGTGTGTCACTGCAGTATGTACGTGTGTGTGTCACTACAGTACGTGTGTGTGTGTCACTGGAGTATGTACGTGTGTGTGTCACTGCAGTATTTACGTGTGTGTGTGTGACTGCAGTATGTACGTGTGTGTGTGTGATTGCAGTACGTACATGTGGGTGTGTCACTGTAGTATGTATGTGTGTGTGTGTCACTGCAGTATGTACGTGTGGGTGTGTCACTGCAGTGTGTACGTGTGGGTGTGTCACTGCAGTATGTACGTGTGTGTGTGTCACTGCAGTATGTACGTGTGTGTGTCACTGCAGTATGTACGTGTGTGTGTGTCACTGCAGTATGTACGTGTGTGTGTGTCACTGCAGTATCTACGTGTGTGTGTCACTGCAGTATGTACGTGTGTGTGTGTCACTGCAGTACGTACGCGTGTGTGTGTCACTGCAGTAGGTACGTGTGTGTGTGTCACTGCAGTATGTACGTGTGTGTGTGTCACTGCAGTATGTATGTGTGTGTGTGTGACTGCAGTATGTACATGTGGGTGTGTCACTGCAGTATGTACGTGTGTGTGTGTCACTGCAGTATGTACGTGTATGTGTGTCACTGCAGTAGGTACGTGTGGGTGTGTCACTGCAGTATGTATGTGTGTGTGTCACTGCAGTATGTACGTGTGTGTGTCACTGCAGTATGTACGTGTGTGTGCCACTGCAGTATGTACGTGTGTGTGTGTCACTGCAGTATGTACGTGTGTGTGTGTCACTGCAGTATGTACGTGTGTGTATGTCACTGCAGTATGTACGTGTGTGTGTGTCACTGCAGTACGCACGCGTGTGTGTCACTGCAGTATGTACATGTGTGTCACTGCAGTATGTACGTGTGTCACTGCAGTATGTACGTGTGTCACTGCAGTATGTACGTGTGTGTGTGTGTCACTGCAGTAGGTACGTGTGTGTGTGTCACTGCAGTATGTACATGTGGGTGTGTCATTGCAGTATGTACGCCTGTGTCACTACAGTACGTACGTGTGTGTGTCACTGCAGTCGGTACGTGTGGGTGTGTCACTGCAGTATGTACCTGTGTGTGTGTCACTGCAGTCTGTACGTGTGTGTGTGTCACTGCAGTATGTACGTGTGTGTGTGTCACTGCAGTATGTACCTGTGTGTGTCACTGCAGTCCGTACGTGTGTGTGTGTCACTGCAGTCTGTACGTGTGTGTGTGTCACTGCAGTATGTACGTGTGTGTGTCACTGCAGTATGTACGTGTGTGTGTGTCACTGCAGTATGTACGTGTGTGTGTGTCACTGCAGTATGTACGTGTGTGTATGTCACTGCAGTATGTACGTGTGTGTGTGTCACTGCAGTATGTACGTGTGTGTGTGTCACTGCAGTATGTACGTGTGTGTGTGTGTCACTGCAGTACGTACGCGTGTCTGTCACTGCAGTATGTACATGTGTGTGTCACTGCAGTATGTACGTGTGTGTGTGTCACTGCAGTATGTACGTGTGTGTGTGTCACTGCAGTATGTACGTGTGTGTGTGTGACTGCAGCATGTACATGTGGGTGAGTCACTGCAGTATGTACGTGTGTGTGTCACTGCAGTATGTACGTGTGTGTGTGTGACTGCAGTATGTACATGTGGGTGTGTCACTGCAGTATGTACGTGTGTGTGTCACTGCAGTGTGTACGTGTGTGTGTGTGTCACTGCAGTATGTACGTGTGTGTGTGTCATTGCAGTATGTACGTGTGTGTGTGTGTGACTGCAGTATGTACGTGTGGGTGTGTCACTGCAGTATGTACGTGTGTGTGTCACTGCAGTATGTGCGTGTGTGTGTGTCACTGCAGTATGTACGTGTGTGTGTGTCACTGCAGTATGTACGTGTGTGTGTGTCACTGCAGTATGTACGTGTGTGTGTGTGTGTGTGACTGCAGTATGTACGTGTGTGTGTGTCACTGCAGTATGTACGTGTGTGTGTGTCACTGCAGTATGTACGTGTGTGTGTGTGTGACTGCAGTATGTACGTGTGTGTGTGTCACTGCAGTATGTACGTGTGTGTGTGTGTGAGACTGCAGTATGTGCGTGTGTGTGTGTCAATGCAGTATGTACGTGTGTGTGTGTCACTGCAGTATGTACGTGTGTGTGTGTCACTGCAGTATGTACGTGTGTGTGTCACTGCAGTATGTACGTGTGGGTGTGTCACTGCAGTATGTACGTGTGTGTCACTGCAGTATGTACATGTGTGTGTCACTGCAGTATGTACGTGTGTGTGTGTCACTGCAATATGTACGTGTGTGAGTGTCACTGCAGTATGTGCGTGTGTGTGTCACTGCAGTATGTACGTGTGTGTGTCACTGCAGTATGTACGTGTGTGTGTGTCACTGCAGTATGTACGTGTGTGTCACTGCAGTATGTACGTGTGTCACTGCAGTATGTACGTGTGTCACTGCAGTATGTACGTGTGTGTGTGTGTGACTGCAGTATGTACGTGTGGGTGTGTCACTGCAGTATGTACGTGTGTGTGTCCCTGCAGTATGTACGTGTGGGTGTGTCACTGCAGTATGTATGTGTGTGTGTGTCACTGCAGTGTGTACGCGTGGGTGAGTCACTGCAGTATGTACGTGTGTGTGTCACTGCAGTGTGTACGTGTGTGTGTGTCACTGCAGTATGTACGTGTGTGTGTGTCATTGCAGTATGTACGTGTGTGTGTGTGTGACTGCAGTATGTACGTGTGGGTGTGTCACTGCAGTATGTACGTGTGTGTGTCACTGCAGTATGTGCGTGTGTGTGTCACTGCAGTATGTACGTGTGTGTGTGTCACTGCAGTATGTACGTGTGTGTGTGTCACTGCAGTATGTACGTGTGTGTGTGTGTGACTGCAGTATGTACGTGTGTGTGTGTGTCACTGCAGTATGTACGTGTGTGTGTGTGTGACTGCAGTATGTACGTGTGTGTGTGTCACTGCAGTATGTACGTGTGTGTGTGTGAGACTGCAGTATGTGCGTGTGTGTGTGTCACTGCAGTATGTACGTGTGTGTGTGTCACTGCAGTATGTACGTGTGTGTGTGTCACTGCAGTATGTACGTGTGTGTGTCACTGCAGTATGTACGTGTGGGTGTGTCACTGCAGTATGTACGTGTGTGTGTGTCACTGCAGTATGTACATGTGTGTGTCACTGCAGTATGTACGTGTGTGTGTGTCACTGCAGTATGTACGTGTGTGTGTGTGTCACTGCAGTATGTACGTGTGTGTCACTGCAGTATGTACGTGTGTCACTGCAGTATGTGCGTGTGTCACTGCAGTATGTACGTGTGTGTGTGTGTGACTGCAGTATGTACGTGTGGGTGTGTCACTGCAGTATGTACGTGTGTGTGTCCCTGCAGTATGTACGTGTGTGTGTGTCACTGCAGTATGTACGTGTGTGTGTCACTGCAGTATGTACGTGTGGGTGTGTCACTGCAGTATGTACGTGTGTGTGTCACTGCAGTGTGTATGTGTGTGTGTGTCACTGCAGTTTGTACGTGTGTGTGTGTCACTGCAGTATGTACGTGTGTGTGTGTCACTGCAGTATGTACGTGTGTGTGTGTCACTGCAGTATGTACGTGTGTGTGTGTCACTGCAGTATGTACGTGTGTGTGTCACTGCAGTATGTACGTGTGGGTGTGTCACTGCAGTATGTACGTGTGTGTGTGTCACTGCAGTATGTACGTGTGTGTGTGTCACTGCAGTATGTACGTGTGTGTGTGTCATGCAGTATGTACGTGTGTGTGTGTCACTGCAGTATGTACGTGTGTGTGTGTCACTGCAGTATGTACGTGTGGGTGTGTCACTGCAGTGTGTACGTGTGGGTGTCACTGCAGTCTGTACGTGTGGGTGTGTCTCTGCAGTATGTACGTGTGGGTGTGTCACTGCAGTATGTACGCGTGTGTCACTGCAGTATGTACGTGTGTGTGTCACTGCAGTATGTACGTGTGTGTGTGTCACTGCAGTATGTACGTGTGTGTGTGTCACTGCAGTATGTACGTGTGTGTGTGTCACTGCAGTATGTACGTGTGTGTGTCACTGCAGTATGTACGTGTGTGTGTGTCACTGCAGTATGTACGTGTGTATGTGTCATGCAGTATGTACGTGTGTGTGTGTCACTGCAGTATGTACGTGTGTGTGTGTCACTGCAGTATGTACGTGTGTGTGTCACTGCAGTATGTACGTGTGGGTGTGTCACTGCAGTGTGTACGTGTGGGTGTCACTGCAGTCTGTACGTGTGGGTGTGTCTCTGCAGTATGTACGTGTGGGTGTGTCACTGCAGTATGTACGCGTGTGTCACTGCAGTATGTACGTGTGTGTGTCACTGCAGTATGTACGTGTGTGTGTGTCACTGCAGTATGTACGTGTGTGTGTGTCACTGCAGTATGTACGTGTGTGTGTGTCACTGCAGTATGTACGTGTGTGTGTGTCACTGCAGTATGTACGTGTGTGTGTGTCACTGCAGTATGTATGTGTGGGTGTATCACTGCAGTATGTACGTGAGGTACCCTCAATCATGACGCTTAGAGTGTAAACGGTAAAGAAGGCTTTATTAGACTAAGAACGATGCTAGAGCTGAGACTTGTGCTGACTGCTGCACAGCCCACAAGGCAGCCCCTTATATATGGCTCACAGATGGGCGGAGTCCCCAGGGTTCCAAGCCCGGTCTTAAAGGGGACATCACCTTACATGATGATAAGGCAGTAACCGTTCATCACATTCGCCCCCTGTTTAAAAAGAGTCCGGTGGGGGTGAAGTGCCATCAGAGGTCCATCCATCTCGGTGGCCGGATCGTCCTCCTCGACCTCCTCAATTCGGGCGGTGGTGCGGCGGGCACGGACGTCCCGGTTGAGGGCACATCCGGGAGCACAGCGGTCGGAGCTTCGGTCCGGGTCGGGGCAGGGGGACTAGGCAGGGCCGGGGGTCGTGGTGCCGGCACCGGCGGGGTGTGTAAAGGGGGGGGGCGCGGTAGATGCTCACCTGTAGGGCCAGAAGGGGGTGTGTGTTGTGGGGGCGCCGGGTCCTGCAGGGGAGCGACGCGGGAAGGGGCGTCTGTGGTGGGGGATCCAGCGGGTGCCAGATCCCGGAGGGAAACCGTATCTTGCCTGCCGTCGGGGTACTCAACGTAGACGTAACTGGGGTTGGCGTGGATCAGTCGGACCTTTTCAACTAGGGGGTCCGTTATATGGCTCCTCGCGTGCCTCCGGAGAAGGACTGGTCCCGGAGCCATCAGCCAAGGTGGAAGCGAGACCCCGGAGGTAGACTTCCTGGGGAAGACAAACAATCGGTCGTGAGGGGTCTCATTCGTGGCCGTGCAGAGGAGTGGCCGTGCAGAGGAGTGACCTAATGGAGTGTAGGGCATCGGGTAGGACCAACTGCCAGCGGGTGGTTGGGAGACGTCTCGACCGCAGGGCCAGAAGGACAGCCTTCCACACTGTCGCGTTCTCCCTCTCCACCTGCCCGTTTCCCCGTGGGTTATAGCTGGTCGTTCTGCTCGAGGCGATGCCTTTGCTGAGCAGATACTGACGCAGTTCATCGCTCATGAACGATGTACCCCGGTCGCTGTGGATATAAGCGGGGAAACCGAACAGGGTGAAGATGCTGTGCAGTGCCTTAATCACCGTGGCTGAGGTCACGTCGGGGCAGGGAATGGCGAATGGGAAACGGGAGAACTCATCGATCACGGTGAGGAAATAGGCATAACGGTTGGTGGACGGGAGGGGCCCCTTGAAGTCCACGCTCAGTCGCTCAAAGGGGCCCGAGGCCTTCACGAGCCGAACCTTGTCTGGCCGATAGAAGTGCGGTTTGCACTCCGCACAGACCTGGCAGGCCCTGACCATGGCCTTGACCTCCTTGGTTGAGTAAGGTAGGTTGCGGGACTTGATGAAATGGACGAGCCGGGTAACCCCCGGGTGGCAGAGGTCATTGTGGATGGCTTGCAGGCGGTCTTCCTGCGCGTTGGCGCATGTGCCGCGGGACAGGGCATCTGGGGGCTCGTTGAGCTCCCCTGGACGGTGCAGAGTTCGATCCTCCACCTCAAAATTTTATCGTTTTTTATTTTGCCCCGTTGCGTGTTATCGAACATATAGGCAACTGACCGTTGGTCGGTGACGAGGGTGAACCTCCTAGCGGCGAGGTAGTGTCTCCAGCGCCGCACAGCCTCCACAATGGCTTGTGCCTCCTTTTCGACTGCAGAGTGTCGAATCTCGGAGGCGGTGAGGGTTCGGGAGAAGAACGCTACTGGTCTGCCTGCCTGATTGAGGGTAGCAGCCAGGGCGATGTCTGATGCATCGATCTCTACCTGGAAAGGGATGGTTTCGTCCACCGCGTGCATGGCGGCCTTGATGATGTCGGCCTTGATGCGGTTGAAGCCTCAGCCGAGAGGGGAAAAGTGGTGGTCTTTAGGAGTGGGCGGGCTTTGTCCGCATACTTGGGGACCCACTGGGCGTAAAAGGAGAAAAGCCCCAAGCACCGTTTGAGGGCCTTGAGGCTGCGGGGGAGAGGGAGTTCCTTCAGGGGGCGCATGCGGTCGGGGTCAGGACCTAGGACCCCGTCTTCCACGACATAGCCGAGGATGGCCAGCCGGGTGGTGTGGAAAACGCATTTGTCCTCGTTATAGGTCAGGTTAAGGGCTAGGGCGGTCTGGAAGGACTTTGAGGTTAGCGTCATGGTCCTGCTGGTCATGGCCGCAGATGGTGACATTGTCCAAGTACGGGTATGTAGCCCGCAAACCGTACTTGTCCACCATTTGGTCCATCGCCCTTTGAAAGACGGAGACCCCATTTGTGACACCGAAGGGGCTCCTGAGGAAGTGGAAGAGCCAGCCGGCTGCGTCGAAGGCAATATAGGGGCGGTCTTTTGGTCGGATGGGGAGCTGGTGGTAGGCAGATTTGAGGTCGACCGTGGAAAAGACTCGGTATTGGGCGATCCAATGTACCATTTCCGCGATGCGAGGAAGGGGGTACACATCAAGCTGCGTGAATCGGTTTATGGTCTGGCTATAATCCACTTGTGCTCTCCAAGGGCTGTTGCTGGCCTCGATAACCCCCTCTCCCAGTAAGCGCTGGACCTCTGACTTGATAAAAGCCAGATCATAGAATATCATAGAATTTACAGTGCAGAAGGAGGCCATTCGGCCCATCGTGTCTGCACCGGCTCTTGGAAAGAGCACCCTACCCAAGGTCAACACCTCCACCCTATCCCCATAACCCAGTAACCCCACCCAACACTAAGGGCAATTTTGGACACTAAGGGCAATTTATCACAGCCAATCCACCGAACCTGCACATCTTTGGACTGTGGGAGGAAACCGGAGCACCCGGAGGAAACCCACGCACACACGGGGAGGATGTGCAGACTCCGCACAGACAGTGACCCAAGCCGGAATCGAACCTGGGACCCTGGCGCTGTGAAGCAATTGTGCTAACCACAATGCTATCGTATCTTGGGCACTGTAGCGCCGGTTCCAGGTGGCGACGGGCTTACAGTCGGGAGTGAGGTTCGCGAATAGCGAGGGGGCTGCGACTTTCAGTGTCTCAAGGCAGCATGCCGTGAGGGGGGGGGGGCAAGGGTCCGCCGGACTTCAGTGTCAGGCTTCAGTGGCTGCACTGGAAATCCAGTCCGAGCAGCAGGGGGGCACAGAGGTGAGGGAGGACATAAAATTTGAAACGGGTGTATTTGGCGCCCTGGATCGAGAGATCTGCAATATAGTACCCCGTGATTTGTACCGAGCGGGACCCTGATGCGAGGGCTATGGTTTGAGATGCGGGATGGGTGCGTAGGGAGCAGCGCCTTACTGTTTCAGGGTGGATAAAGCTCTCCGTGCTCCCGGAGTCGAAGAGGCACGCAGTGTCGCGCCCGTTGACCTGGACCTGCATCATAGTGTTCCGCAGGTGTTTTGGCCGAGTTTGGTCGAGGGTGATCGCACCCACTCGCGGGTAGTCGAGTCCTCAGCCGAGTCGGACTCGTAAAATGGCCGCTGTCGTCGGTCGCACGTGTTGGGTCGAGAAGTAGGCCGCCGACAAGATGGCCGCTCCAATGATTCGCACGAGGCTGATGACGCGTCAGAAGGGGGCGTGTCGGGTCGGTGTGCAGCAGCATTGCGAGGCCTGCGGGCCTGAGAGCCTGATTTTTGGGCCGGCTGTTCTTTGTTTTTCTGGCTCCTGGGTCTGGCCAGGCAGACCCTCGCAAAATGCCCTTTCTTCCCGCAGTCGCTGCAGATCGCGGAGCGGGCTGGGCAGTGTGGACGTGGGTGCTGGCACTGCCCGCAGAAGTAGCACGGTGTGCCCCCATGGTGAGCGGGTCGCCGCGTGGCGCAGGCCTGTAATACGGCTGAGTCTGAGGAAGTCCGGGGGGGGCTCGCAGCGTCCGCGGGGGGCTCGCAGCGTCCGCGGGGTATGTACCCAAGTTATGTCGGGCCACCTCCAGCGAGGAGGCAAGCGTTTTCGTGTCCTGGAGGTCATTTGCCCCATTTTCGAGAGGCCGCTGCCGGATGTAGGTCGAGCGGATGCCGGACACGAATGCGTCTCTGATGTGCAGGTTCATATGGACTTCCCCTGTCCCATCCTGATGGTCACAGTCCCTGGCAAGCGCGGTGAGTTTCTCGACGAATTCGTCTAGCGATTGCCCCGAGCGCTGCCGGCAGCTAGAGAGCAAATGCCTGGCGTGTACCTCGTTGATGGGTTTGACAAACCGCTTGCGGAGTAACTCGACCGCCTCTTCATAAGTCGTCGCCTTTTCGAGCGCGGCGGAGATTCTGTGACTCACCCGGGCGTGGAGTAGACACAGCTTGCGTGGCCCCAGGGTGGGAGTCTCTGCAGAGTCCAGGTAGGCCTCGAAGCACCGCAGCCAGTATTAAAATTTTTCCTTCGCCTCCAGTGTCCGTGCTTCCAGATTGAGCTTCTCCGGTTTTAGGCCTGCGTCCATCCTGAATCTAGTTTAGTCTAATAAATTGAGGTACCCTCAATAACGACGCTTAGAGTGTAAACGGTAAAGAAGGCTTTATTACACTAAGAACTGTGCTAGAGCTGAGACATGTGCTGACTGCTACACAGCCCCTGAGGCAGCCCCTTTATATATGGCTCACAGATGGGCGGAGCCAGAGGCAGAGGCCCCAGGGTTCCAAGCCCGGTCTTAAAGGGGACATCACCTTACATGATGATAAGGCAGTAACCGTTCATCACAGTACGTGTGTGTGGGTCACTGCAGTATGTACGTGTGTGTGTGTGTGTGTGTGTCACTGCAGTATGTACGTGCGTGTGTGTCACTGCAGTATGTATGTGTGTGTGTGTCACTGCAGTATGTACATGTGGGGGTGTCACTGCAGTCTGTACGTGTGGGTGTCACTGCAGTATGTACGTGTGTGTGTCACTGCAGTGTGTACGTGTGTGTGTCACTGCAGTATGTACGTGTGGGTGTGTCACTGCAGTATGTACGTGTGTGTGTCACTGCAGTATGTACGTGTGTGTGTCACTGCAGTGTGTACGTGTGTGTGTCACTGCAGTATGTACGTGTGGGTGTGTCACTGCAGTATGTACGTGTGTGTGTCACTGCAGTATGTACGTGTGTGTGTCACTGCAGTATGTACGTGTGGGTGTGTCACTGCAGTGTGTACGTGTGTGTGTGTCACTGCAGTATGTACGTGTGGGTGTCACTGCAGTATGTACGTGTGTGTGTCACTGCAGTGTGTACGTGTGTGTGTCACTGCAGTATGTACGTGTGGGTGTGTCACTGCAGTATGTACGTGTGTGTGTCACTGCAGTATGTACGTGTGTGTGTCACTGCAGTATGTACGTGTGGGTGTGTCACTGCAGTATGTACCTGTGTGTGTGTCACTGCAGTATGTACGTATGTGTGTCAATGCAGTATGTACGTGTGTGTGTCACTGCAGTATGTACGTGTGTGTGTATCACTGCAGTGTGTACGTGTGTGTGTATCACTGCAGTATAAGACCATAAGACATAGGAGCGGAAGTAAGGCCATTCGGCCCATCGAGTCCACTCCACCATTCAATCATGGCTGATTTCAACTCCATTTACCCGCTCTCTCTCCATTGCCCTTAATTCCTCGAGAAATCAAGAATTTATCAACTTCTGTCTTAAAGACACTCAACGTCCCGGCCTCCACCGCCCTCTGTGGCAATGAATTCCACAGACCCACCACTCTCTGGCTGAAGAAATTTCTCCTCATCTCTGTTCTAAAGTGACTCCCTTTTATTTTAAGGCTGTGCCCCCGGGTCCTAGTCTCCCCTGCTAATGGAAACAACTTCCCTACATCCACCCTATCTAAGCCATTTATTATCTTGTAAATTTCTATTAGATCTCCCCTCAACCTCCTAAACTCCAATGAATATAATCCCAGCATCCTCAGACGTTCATCGTATGTTAGGCCTACCATTCCTGGGATCATCCGTGTGAATCTCCGCTGGACCCGCTCCAGTGCCAGTATGTCCTTCCTGAGGTGTGGGGCCCAAAATTGCTCACAGTATTCTAAATGGGGCCTAACTAATGCTTCATAAAGCTTCAGAAGTACATCCCTGCTTTTGTATTTCAAGCCTCTTGAGATAAATGACAACATTGCATTTGCTTTCTTAATTACGGACTCAACCTGCAAGTTTACCTTTAGAGAATCCGGGACTAGGACTCCCAAGTCCCTTTGCACTTCAGCATTATGAATTTTGTCACCGTTGAGAAAATAGTCCATGCCTCTATTCTTTTTTCCAAAGTGCAAGACCTCGCACTTGGCCACGTTGAATTTCATCAGCCATTTCTTGGACCACTCTCCTAAACTGTCTAAATCTTTCTGCAGCCTCCCCACCTCCTCCATACTACTTGCCCCTCCACCTATCTTTGTATCATCGGCAAACTTAGCCAGAATTCCCCAGTCCCGTCATCTAGATCGTTAATATATAAAGAGAACCGCTGTGGCCCCAATACTGAACCCTGCGGGACACCACTCGTCACCGGTTGCCATTCCGAAAAAGAAGCTTTTATCCCAACTCTCTGCCTTCTGCCTGACAGCCAATCGTCAATCCATGTTAGTACCTTGCCTTGAATACCATGGGCCCTCATTTTACTCAGCAGTCTCCCGTGAGGCACATTATCAAAGGCCTTTTGGAAGTCAAGATAGATAACATCCTTTGGCTCCTCCTGGGTCTAACCTATTTGTTATCTCTTCAAAGAAGTATGTACGTGTGTGTGTGTCACTGCAGTATGTACATGTGCGTGTGTCACTGCAGTATGTACGTGTGGGTATATCACTGCAGTATGTACGTGTGTGTGTGTCACTGCAGTGTGTACGTGTGTGGGTGTGTCACTGCAGTATGTACGTTTGTGTGTGTCACTGCAGTCTGTACGTGTGTGTGTCACTGCAGTATGTACGTGTGTGTGTATCACCGCAGTATGTACATGTGTGTGTGTCACTGCAGTGTGTACGTGTGTGTGTGTCACTGCAGTATGTACGTGTGGGTGTGTCACTGCAGTATGTACATGTGTGTGTGTCACAGCAGTATGTACGTGTGTGTGTGTCACTGCAGTGTGTACGTGTGTGTGTGTCACTGCAGTATGTACGTGTGGGTGTGTCACTGCAGTATGTACATGTGTGTGTGTCACTGCTGTATGTACGTGTGTGTGTGTCACCGCAGTATGTACGTGTGTGTGTCACTGCAGTGTGTACGTGCGTGTGTCACTGCAGTATGTACATGTGTGTGTGTCACTGCAGTGTGTACGTGTGTGTGTGTCACTGCAGTATGTACGTGTGTGTGTGTCACTGCAGTATGTACGTGTGTGTGTGTCACTGCTGTATGTACGTGTGTGTGTGTCACCGCAGTATGTACGTGTGTGGGTGCGTCACTGCAGTATGTACGTGTGTGTGTGTCACTGCAGTATGTACGTGTGGGTGTGTCACCGCAGTGTGTACGTGTGTGTGTGTCACTGCAGTATGTACGTGTGTGTGTGTCACTGCAGTATGTACGTGTGTGTGTATCACCGCAGTATGTACGTGTGTGTGTGTCACTGCAGTATGTACGTGTGTGTGTATCACCGCAGTATGTACGTGTGTGTGTGTCACTGCAGTGTGTACGTGTGTGTGTGTCACTGCAGTATGTACGTGTGGGTGTGTCACTGCAGTATGTACATGTGTGTGTGTCACTGCAGTATGTACGTGTGTGTGTGTCACTGCAGTATGTACGTGTGTGTGTGTCACTGCAGTGTGTACGTGTGTGTGTGTCACTGCAGTATGTACGTGTGGGTGTGTCACTGCAGTATGTACATGTGTGTGTGTCACTGCTGTATGTACGTGTGTGTGTGTCACCGCAGTATGTACGTGTGTGTGTCACTACAGTATGTACGTGTGTGGGTGCGTCACTGCAGTATGTACGTGTGTGTGTGTCACCGCAGTAACGTGTGTGTGTGTCACTGCAGTATGTACGTGTGTGTGTGTGTCACTGCAGTATGTACGTGTGTGTGTGTCACTGCAGTATGTACGTGTGTGTGTGTGTCACTGCAGTATGTACGTGTGTGTGTGTCACTGCAGTATGTACGTGTGTGTGTATCACCGCAGTATGTACGTGTGGGTGTGTCACCGCAGTATGTACATGTGTGTGTGTCACTGCAGTATGTACGTGTGTGTGTGTCACTGCAGTATGTACGTGTGTGTGTGTCACTGCAGTGTGTACGTGTGTGTGTGTCACTGCAGTATGTACGTGTGGGTGTGTCACTGCAGTATGTACATGTGTGTGTGTCACTGCTGTATGTACGTGTGTGTGTGTCACCGCAGTATGTACGTGTGTGTGTCACTACAGTATGTACGTGTGTGGGTGCGTCACTGCAGTATGTACGTGTGTGTGTGTCACCGCAGTAACGTGTGTGTGTGTCACTGCAGTATGTACGTGTGTGTGTGTGTCACTGCAGTATGTACGTGTGTGTGTGTCACTGCAGTATGTACGTGTGTGTGTGTCACTGCAGTATGTACGTGTGTGTGTGTCACTGCAGTATGTACGTGTGTGTGTATCACCGCAGTATGTACATGTGTGTGTGTCACTGCAGTATGTACGTGTGGGTGTGTCACCGCAGTGTGTACGTGTGTGTGTCACTGCAGTATGTACGTGTGGGTGTGTCACTGCAGTATGTACATGTGTGTGTGTCACTGCAGTATGTACGTGTGTGTGTGTCACTGCAGTATGTACGTGTGTGTGTGTGTCACTGCAGTATGTACGTGTGTGTGTGTCACTGCAGTATGTACGTGTGTGTGTATCACCGCAGTATGTACGTGTGGGTGTGTCACCGCAGTATGTACGTGTGTGTGTGTCACTGCAGTATGTACATGTGTGTGTGTCACTGCAGTATGTACGTGTGGGTGTGTCACCGCAGTGTGTACGTGTGTGTGTATCACCGCAGTATGTACGTGTGGGTGTGTCACCGCAGTATGTACGTGTGGGTGTGTCACCGCAGTATGTACGTGTGTGTGTGTCACTGCAGTGTGTACGTGTGTGTGTGACACTGCAGTATATACGTGTGTGTGTGTCACTGCAGTATGTACGTGTGGGTGTGGCACTGCAGTATGTGTGTCTGACACTGCAGTGTGTACATGTCTGTGTGTGTGTCACTGCAGTATGTACATGGGTGTATATGAATCTGTGCATGTGCGTGGGTGTTACTACGGTTCTTAACCTGTGTGCCTGCATGTTCAGGGTGTGCACATTCATCTGTTAATGTGCATTTGCATGTGTGTGCGTGCGTGTAAACTCATGGTGCTACAATTTTATCAGCGAGTCTGAATACAACAAGGGAACTCTGCACCAGGCGATGGAACCTCGTACAGAAACCACACAGGACTCAGAACTTTTGGTCTCTAAACAGAGGAGAAATAGAAGCCATTGGGGGAAGATGCTGCCTGAAGACACGGGGAGGAAATGCAAAGTGCACACAGTCACCCGAGGCCGGAATTGAACCCGGCTCCCTGGCGATGTGAGGCAGCAGCGCTAACCACCCGGCTCCCTGGCGATGTGAGGCAGCAGCGCTAACCACCCGGCTCCCTGGCGATGTGAGGCAGCACTAACCACCCGGCTCCCTGGCGATGTGAGGCAGCGCTAACCACCCGGCTCCCTGGCGATGTGGGGCAGCAGCACTAACCACCCGGCTCCCTGGCGATGTGAGGCAGCGCTAACCACCCGGCTCCCTGGCGATGTGGGGCAGCAGCGTAACCACCCGGCTCCCTGGCGATGTGGGGCAGCAGCGCTAACCACCCGGCTCCATGGCGCTGTGAGGCAGCAGAACTAACCACCCGGCTCCCTGGCGATGTGAGGCAGCAGCGTAACCACCCGGCTCCCTGGCGATGTGAGGCAGCAGCGTAACCACCCGGCTCCCTGGCGATGTGAGGCAGCAGCGTAACCACCCGGCTCACTGGCGATGT
Source organism: Scyliorhinus torazame (assembly GCF_047496885.1). Classification (NCBI taxonomy): domain Eukaryota; kingdom Metazoa; phylum Chordata; class Chondrichthyes; order Carcharhiniformes; family Scyliorhinidae; genus Scyliorhinus; species Scyliorhinus torazame. The sequence goes on from NC_092734.1 coordinate 16,515,485, forward strand.
GAGGCAGCAGCGTAACCACCCGGCTCCCTGGCGATGTGAGGCAGCAGCGTAACCACCCGGCTCCCTGGCGATGTGAGGCAGCAGAACTAACCACCCGGCTCCCTGGCGATGTGAAGCAGAACTAACCACCCGGCTCCCTGGCGATGTGAGGCAGCACTAACCACCCGGCTCCCTGGCGATGTGAGGCAGTAGCACTAACCACCCGGCTCCCCGGCGATGTGAGGCAGCAGCGCTAACCACCCGGCTCCCTGGCGATGTGAGGCAGCAGCGCTAACCACCCGGCTCCCTGGCGATGTGAGGCAGTAGCACTAACCACCCGGCTCCCTGGCGATGTGAGGCAGCACTAATCACCCGGCTCCCTGGCGATGTGAGGCAGCAGCGCTAACCACCCCGCTCCCAGGCGATGTGAGGCAGCCGCACTAACCACCCGGCTCCCTGGCGATGTGAGGCAGCAGCGCTAAGCACCCAGCTCCGTGGCGATGTGAGGCAGCAGCGCTAACCACCCAGCTCCCTGGCGATGTGAGGCAGCAGCGCTAACCACCCGGCTCCCTGGCGATGTGAGGCAGCAGCGTAACCACCCGGCTCCCTGGCGATGTGAGGCAGCAGCACTAACCACCCGGCTCCCTGGCGATGTGAGGCAGCAGCGTAACCACCCAGCTCCCTGGCGATGTGAGGCAGCAGCGTAACCACCCGGCCCCCTGGCGATGTGAGGCAGCAGCGTAACCACCCGGCTCCCTGGCGATGTGAGGCAGCAGCGCTAACCACCCGGCTCCCTGGCGATGTGAGGCAGCAGCACTAACCACCCGGCTCCCTGGCGATGTGAGGCAGCAGTGTAACCACCCGGCTCCCTGGCGATGTGAGGCAGCAGCGCTAACCACCCGGCCCCCTGGCGATGTGAGGCAGCGCTAACCACCCGGCTCCCTGGCGATGTGAGGCAGCAGCGCTAACCACCCGGCTCCCTGGCGATGTGAGGCAGCAGTGTAACCACTCGGCTCCCTGGCGATGTGAGGCAGCAGCGCTAACCACCCGGCCCCCTGGCGATGTGAGGCAGCGCTAAGCACCCGGCTCCCTGGCGATGTGAGGCAGCAGCGCTAACCACCCGGTTCCCTGGCGATGTGAGGCAGCCGCACTAACCACCCGGCTCCCTGGCGATGTGAGACAGCAGCGTAACCACCCAGCTCCCTGGCGATGTGAGGCAGCGCTAACCACCCAGCTCCCTGGCGATGTGAGGCAGCAGAACTAACCACCCGGTTCCCTGGCGATGTGAGGCAGCAGCGCTAACCACCCGGCTCCCTGGCGATGTGAGGCAGCGCTAACCACCCAGCTCCCTGGCGATGTGAGGCAGCAGCGCTAACCACCCGGCTCCCTGGCGATGTGAGGCAGCAGCGCTAACCACCCGGCTCCCTGGCGATGTGAGGCAGCAGCGCTAACCACCCGGCTCCCTGGCGATGTGAGGCAGCAGCGCTAACCACACGGCTCCCTGGCGATGTGAGGCAGCAGAACTAACCACCCGGCTCCCTGGCGATGTGAGGCAGCAGCGCTAACCACCCGGCTCCCTGGCGATGTGAGACAGCAGCGTAACCACCCAGCTCCCTGGCGATGTGAGGCAGTAGCACTAACCACCCGGCTCCCTGGCGATGTGAGGCAGCAGCGCTAACCACCCGGCTCCCTGGCGATGTGAGGCAGCGCTAACCACCCGGCTCCCTGGCGATGTGAGGCAGCAGCACTAACCACCCGGCTCCCTGGCGATGTGAGGCAGCAGCACTAACCTCCCGGCTCCCTGGCGATGTGAGGCAGCAGCGCTAACCACCCGGCTCCCTGGCGATGTGAGGCAGCAGCGCTAACCACCCGGCTCCCTGGCGATGTGAGGCAGCAGCGCTAACCACCCGGCTCCCAGGCGATGTGAGGCAGCAGCGCTAACCACCCGGCTCCCTGGCGATGTGAGGCAGCAGCGCTAACCACACGGCTCCCTGGCGATGTGAGGCAGCAGAACTAACCACCCGGCTCCCTGGCGATGTGAGGCAGCAGCGCTAACCACCCGGCTCCCTGGCGATGTGAGGCAGCAGCGCTAACCACCCGGCTCCCTGGCGATGTGAGGCAGCAGCGCTAACCACCCGGCTCCCTGGCGATGTGAGGCAGCCGCACTAACCACCCGGCTCCCTGGCGATGTGAGGCAGCAGCGTAACCACCCGGCTCCCTGGCGATGTGAGGCAGCAGCACTAACCACCCGGCTCCCTGGCGATGTGAGGCAGCGCTAACCACCCGGCTCCCTGGCGATGTGAGGCAGCAGCGCTAAGCACCCGGCTCCCTGGCGATGTGAGGCAGCAGCGCGAACCACCCGGCTCCCTGGCGATGTGAGGCAGCAGCGCTAAGCACCCGGCTCCCTGGCGATGTGAGGCAGCAGCGCTAAGCACCCGGCTCCCTGGCGATGTGAGGCAGCAGCTCTAACCACCCGGCTCCCTGGCGATGTGAGGCAGCAGCGCTAACCACCCGGCTCCCTGGCGATGTGAGGCAGCGCTAACCACCCGGCTCCCTGGCGATGTGAGGCAGCAGCGCTAACCACCCGGCTCCCTGGCGATGTGAGGCAGCAGCGTAACCACCCGGCTCCCTGGCGATGTGAGGCAGCAGACCTAACCACCTGGCTCCCTGGCGATGTGAGGCAGCAGAACTAACCTCCCGGCTCCCTCGCGATGTGAGACAGCAGAACTAACCACACGGCTCCCTGGCGATGTGAGGCAGCAGAACTAACCACCCGGCTCCCTGGCGATGTGAGGCAGCAGAACTAACCACCCGGCTCCCTGGCGATGTGAGGCAGCAGCGCTAACCACCCGGGCTCCCTGGCGATGTGAGGCAGCACTAACCACCCGGCTCCCTGGCGATGTGAGGCAGCAGCGCTAACCACCCGGCTCCCTGGCTATGTGAGGCAGCACTAACCACCCCGCTCCCTGGCGATGTGAGGCAGCAGCGCTAACCACCCGGCTCCCTGGCGATGTGAGGCAGCAGCGCTAACCACCCGGCTCCCTGGCGATGTGAGGCAGCAGCGCTAACCACCCGGCTCCCTAGCAATGTGAGGCAGCAGAACTAACCACCCGGCTCCCTGGCGATGTGAGGCAGCAGAACTAACCACCCGGCTCCCTGGCGATGTGAGGCAGCAGCGCTAACCACCCGGACCCTGGCGATGTGAGGCAGCAGCGCTAACCACCCGGCTCCCTGGCGATGTGAGGCAGCAGAATTAACCACCCGGCTCCCTGGCGATGTGAGGCAGCACTAACCACCCGGCTCCCTGGCGATATGAGGCAGCAGCGCTAACCACCCGGCTCCCTGGCAATGTGAGGCAGCAGAACTAACCACCCGGCTCCTTGGCGATGTGAGGCAGCAGCGCTAACCACCCGGCTCCCTGGCGATGTGAGGCAGCCGCACTAACCACCCGGCTCCCTGGCGATGTGAGGCAGCAGCGTAACCACCCGGCTCCCTGGCGATGTGAGGCAGCCGCACTAACCGCCCGGCTCCCTGGCGATGTGAGGCAGCCGCACTAACCACCCGGCTCCCTGGCGATGTGAGGCAGCAGCGTAACCACCCGGCTCCCTGGCGATGTGAGGCAGCAGAACTAACCACCCGGCTCCCTGGCGATGTGAGGCAGCACTAACCGCCCGGCTCCCTGGCGATGTGAGGCAGCAGAACTAACCACCTGGCTCCCTGGCGATGTGAGGCAGCACTAACCGCCCGGCTCCCTGGCGATGTGAGGCAGCAGAACTAACCACCCGGCTCCCTGGCGATGTGAGGCAGCACTAACCGCCCGGCTCCCTGGCGATGTGAGGCAGCAGAACTAACCACCCGGCTCCCTGGCGATGTGAGGCAGCACTAACCGCCCGGCTCCCTGGCGATGTGAGGCAGCCGCACTAACCACCCGGCTCCCTGGCTATGTGAGGCAGCACTAACCACCCGGCTCCCTGGCAATGTGAGGCAGCACTAACCACCCGGCTCCCTGGCGATGTGAGGCAGCACTAACCACCCGGCTCCCTGGCAATGTGAGGCAGCAGCGCTAACCACCCGGCTCCCAGGCGATGTGAGGCAGCGGAACTAACCACCCGGCTCCCTGGCGATGTGAGGCAGCACTAACCACCCGGCTCCCTGGCAATGTGAGGCAGCAGCGTAACCACCCGGCTCCCTGGCAATGTGAGGCAGCAGCGCTAACCACCCGGCTCCCAGGCGATGTGAGGCAGCAGCGCTAAACACCCGGCTCCCTAGCGATGTGAGGCAGCAGAACTAACCGCCCGGCTCCCTGGCGATGTGAGGCAGCAGCGTAACCACCCAGCTCCCTGGCGATGTGAGGCAGCAGAACTAACCACCCGGCTCCCTGGCGATGTGAGGCAGCACTAACCACCCAGCTCCCTGGCGATGTGAGGCAGCAGAACTAACCACCCGGCTCCCTGGCGATGTGAGGCAGCAGAACTAACCACCCGGCTCCCTGGCGATGTGAGGCAGCGCTAACCACCCGGCTCCCTGGCGATGTGAGGCAGCACTAACCACCCGGCTCTCTGGCGATGTGAGGCAGCAGAACTAACCACCCGGCTCCCTGGCGATGCGAGGCAGCACTAACCACCCGGCTCCCTGGCGATGTGAGGCAGCAGAACTAACCACCCGGCTCCCTGGCGATGTGAGGCAGCACTAACCACCCAGGTCCCTGGCGATGTGAGGCAGCAGAACTAACCACCCGGCTCCCTGGCGATGTGAGGCAGCACTAACCACCCGGCTCTCTGGCGATGTGAGGCAGCAGAACTAACCACCCGGCTCCCTGGCGATGCGAGGCAGCACTAACCACCCGGCTCCCTGGCGATGCGAGGCAGCACTAACCACCCGGCTCCCTGGCGATGTGAGGCAGCCGCACTAACCACCCGGCTCCCTGGCGATGTGAGGCAGCACTAACCGCCCGGCTCCCTGGCGATGTGAGGCAGCCGCACTAACCACCCGGCTCCCTGGCGATGTGAGGCAGCACTAACCGCCCGGCTCCCTGGCGATGTGAGGCAGCACTAACCACCCGGCTCCCTGGCGATGTGAGGCAGCCGCACTAACCACCCGGCTCCCTGGCGATGTGAGGCAGCACTAACCGCCCGGCTCCCTGGCGATGTGAGGCAGCAGAACTAACCACCCGGCTCCCTGGCGATGTGAGGCAGCAGCGTAACCACCCGGCTCCCTGGCGATGCAAGGCAGCAGCGCTAACCACCCGGCTCCCTGGCGATGTGAGGCAGCCGCACTAACCACCCGGCTCCCTGGCGATGTGAGGCAGCATCGTAACCACCCGGCTCCCTGGCGATGTGAGGCAGCCGCACTAACCACCCGGCTCCCTGGCGATGTGAGGCAGCAGCGTAACCACCCGGCTCCCTGGCGATGTGAGGCAGCAGAACTAACCGCCCGGCTCCCTGGCGATGTGAGGCAGCAGCGTAACCACCCGGCTCCCTGGCGATGTGAGGCAGCAGAACTAACCACCCGGCTCCCTGGCGATGTGAGGCAGCACTAACCGCCCGGCTCCCTGGCGATGTGAGACAGCACTAACCACCCGGCTCCCTGGCGATGTGAGGCAGCAGAACTAACCACCCGGCTCACTGGCGATGTGAGGCAGCAGAACTAACCACCCGGCTCCCTGGCGATGTGAGGCAGCCGCACTAACCACCCGGCTCCCTGGAGATGTGAGGCAGCCGCACTAACCACCCGGCTCCCTGGCGATGTGAGGCAGCCGCACTAACCACCCGGCTCCCTGGCGATGTGAGGCAGCAGCGCTAACCACCCGGCTCTCTGGCGATGTGAGGCAGCAGCGCTAACCACACGGCTCCCTGGCGATGTGAGGCAGCAGCGCTAACCACCCGGCTCCCTGGCGATGTGAGGCAGCAGCGCAAACCACCCGGCTCCCTGGCGATGTGAGGCAGCAGCGTAACCACCCGGCTCCATGGCGATGTGAGGCAGCAGAACTAACCACTGGCTCCCTGGCTATGTGAGGCAGCAGCGCTAACCACCCGGCTCCCTGGCGATGTGAGGCAGCAGCGTAACCACCCGGCTCCCTGGCGATGTGAGGCAGCAGAACTAACCACCGGCTCCCTGGCTATGTGAGGCAGCAGCGCTAACCAGCCGGCTCCCTGGCGATGTGAGGCAGCAGCGCTAACCACCCGGCTCCCTGGCGATGTGAGGCAGCAGAACTAACCACCCGGCTCCCTGGCGATGTGAGGCACCAGCGCTAACCACCCGGCTCCCTTGCGATGTGAGGCACCAGCACTAACCACCCGGCTCCCTGGCGATGTGAGGCAGCAGAACTAACCACCCGGCTCCCTGGCGATGTGAGGCAGCAGCGCTAACCACCCGGCTCCCTGGCGATATGAGGCAGCAGCGTAACCACCCGGCTCCCTGGCGATGTGAGGCAGCAGAACTAACCACCCGGCTCCCTGGCGATGTGAAGCAGCACTAACCACCCGGCTCCCTGGCGATGTGAGGCAGCAGCACTAACCACCCGGCTCCCTGGCGATGTGAGGCAGCACTAACCACCCGGCTCCCTGGCGATGTGAGGCAGCAGCGCTAACCACCCGGCTCCCTGGCGATGTGAGGCAGCAGCGTAACCACCCGGCTCCCTGGCGATGTGAGGCAGCAGCGCTAACCACCCGGCTCCCTGGCGATGTGAGGCAGCAGCGCTAAGCACCCGGCTCCCTGGCGATGTGAGGCAGCAGCGTAACCACCCGGCTACCTGGCGATGTGAGGCAGCAGCGCTAAGCACCCGGCTCCCTGGCGATGTGAGGCAGCAGCGCTAAGCAACCGGCTCCCTGGCGACGTGAGGCAGCAGCGCTAAGCACCCGGCTCCCTGGCGATGTGAGGCAGCGCGAACCACCCGGCTCCCTGGCGATGTGAGGCAGCAGCGCTAAGCCCCCGGCTCCCTGGCGATGTGAGGCAGCCGCACTAACCACCCGGCTCCCTGGCGATGTGAGGCAGCGCTAACCACCCGGCTCCCTGGCTATGTGAGGCAGCAGCGTAACCACCCGGCTCCCTGGCGATGTGAGGCAGCGCTAAGCACACGGCTCCCTGGCGATGTGAGGCAGCAGCGTAACCACCCGGCTCCCTGGCGATGTGAGGCTGCACTAACCACCCGGCTCCTTGGCGATGTGAGGCAGCACTAACCACCCGGCTCCCTGGCGATGTGAGGCAGCCGCACTAACCACCCGGCTCCCTGGCGATGTGAGGCAGCCGCACTAACCACCCGGCTCCCTGGCGATGTGAGACAGCACTAACCACCCGGCTCCCTGGCGATGTGAGACAGCACTAACCACCCGGCTCCCTGGCGATGTGAGACAGCGCTAACCACCCGGCTCCCTGGCGATGTGAGGCAGCAGAACTAACCACCCGGCTCCCTGGCGATGCGAGGCAGCACTAACCGCCCGGCTCCCTGGCGATGTGAGGCAGCAGCGTAACCACCCAGCTCCCTGGCGATGTGAGGCAGCAGAACTAACCACCCGGCTCCCTGGCGATGTGAGGCAGCGCTAACCACCCGGCTCCCTGGCGATGTGAGGCAGCACTAACCACCCGGCTCTCTGGCGATGTGAGGCAGCAGAACTAACCACCCGGCTCCCTGGCGATGTGAGGCAGCACTAACCACCCAGCTCCCTGGCGATGTGAGGCAGCAGAACTAACCACCCGGCTCCCTGGCGATGTGAGGCAGCACTAACCACCCGGCTCTCTGGCGATGTGAGGCAGCAGAACTAACCACCCGGCTCCCTGGCGATGCGAGGCAGCACTAACCACCCGGCTCCCTGGCGATGCGAGGCAGCACTAACCACCCGGCTCCCTGGCGATGTGAGGCAGCACTAACCACCCGGCTCCCTGGCGATGTGAGGCAGCACTAACCACCCGGCTCCCTTGCGATGTGAGGCAGCCGCACTAACCACCCGGCTCCCTGGCGATGTGAGGCAGCACTAACCGCCCGGCTCCCTGGCGATGTGAGGCAGCCGCACTAACCACCCGGCTCCCTGGCGATGTGAGGCAGCACTAACCGCCCGGCTCCCTGGCGATGTGAGGCAGCACTAACCACCCGGCTCCCTGGCGATGTGAGGCAGCACTAACCACCCGGCTCCCTGGCGATGCGAGGCAGCACTAACCACCCGGCTCCCTGGCGATGTGAGGCAGCACTAACCGCCCGGCTCCCAGGCGATGTGAGGCAGCCGCACTAACCACCCGGCTCCCTGGCGATGTGAGGCAGCCCTAACCGCCCGGCTCCCTGGCGATGTGAGGCAGCAGAACTAACCACCCGGCTCCCTGGCGATGTGAGGCAGCAGCGTAACCACCCGGCTCCCTGGCGATGCAAGGCAGCAGCGCTAACCACCCGGCTCCCTGGCGATGTGAGGCAGCCGCACTAACCACCCGGCTCCCTGGCGATGTGAGGCAGCAGCGTAACCACCCGGCTCCCTGGCGATGTGAGGCAGCCGCACTAACCACCCGGCTCCCTGGCGATGTGAGGCAGCAGCGTAACCACCCGGCTCCCTGGCGATGTGAGGCAGCAGAACTAACCGCCCGGCTCCCTGGCGATGTGAGGCAGCAGCGTAACCACCCGGCTCCCTGGCGATGTGAGGCAGCAGAACTAACCACCCGGCTCCCTGGCGATGTGAGGCAGCACTAACCGCCCGGCTCCCTGGCGATGTGAGACAGCACTAACCACCCGGCTCCCTGGCGATGTGAGGCAGCAGAACTAACCACCCGGCTCACTGGCGATGTGAGGCAGCAGAACTAACCACCCGGCTCCCTGGCGATGTGAGGCAGCCGCACTAACCACCCGGCTCCCTGGAGATGTGAGGCAGCCGCACTAACCACCCGGCTCCCTGGCGATGTGAGGCAGCCGCACTAACCACCCGGCTCCCTGGCGATGTGAGGCAGCAGCGCTAACCACCCGGCTCTCTGGCGATGTGAGGCAGCAGCGCTAACCACACGGCTCCCTGGCGATGTGAGGCAGCAGCGCTAACCACCCGGCTCCCTGGCGATGTGAGGCAGCAGCGCAAACCACCCGGCTCCCTGGCGATGTGAGGCAGCAGCGTAACCACCCGGCTCCATGGCGATGTGAGGCAGCAGAACTAACCACTGGCTCCCTGGCTATGTGAGGCAGCAGCGCTAACCACCCGGCTCCCTGGCGATGTGAGGCAGCAGCGTAACCACCCGGCTCCCTGGCGATGTGAGGCAGCAGAACTAACCACCGGCTCCCTGGCTATGTGAGGCAGCAGCGCTAACCAGCCGGCTCCCTGGCGATGTGAGGCAGCAGCGCTAACCACCCGGCTCCCTGGCGATGTGAGGCAGCAGAACTAACCACCCGGCTCCCTGGCGATGTGAGGCACCAGCGCTAACCACCCGGCTCCCTTGCGATGTGAGGCACCAGCACTAACCACCCGGCTCCCTGGCGATGTGAGGCAGCAGAACTAACCACCCGGCTCTCTGGCGATGTGAGGCAGCAGCGCTAACCACCCGGCTCCCTGGCGATGTGAGGCAGCAGCACTAAGCACCCGGCTCCCTGGCGATGTGAGGCAGCAGCACTAACCACCCGGTTCCCTGGCGATGTGAGGCAGCGCTAACCACCCGGCTCCCTGGCGATGAGAGGCAGCGCGAACCACCCGGTTCCCTGGCGATGTGAGGCAGCAGCGCTAACCACCCGGCTCCCTGGCGATGTGAGGCAGCCGCACTAACCACCCGGCTCCCTGGCGATGTGAGGCAGCAGCGCTAACCACCCGGCTCCCTGGCGATGTGAGGCAGCAGCGCTAACCACCCGGCTCCCTGGCGATGTGAGGCAGCAGCACTAAGCACCCGGCTCCCTGGCGATGTGAGGCAGCAGCACTAACCACCCGGTTCCCTGGCGATGTGAGGCAGCGCTAACCACCCGGCTCCCTGGCGATGAGAGGCAGCGCGAACCACCCGGTTCCCTGGCGATGTGAGGCAGCCGCACTAACCACCCGGCTCCCTGGCGATGTGAGGCAGCAGCGCTAACCACCCGGCTCCCTGGCGATGTGAGGCAGCCGCACTAACCACCCGGCTCCCTGGCGATGTGAGGCAGCAGCGCTAACCACCCGGCTCCCTGCCGATGTGAGGCAGCAGCGCTAACCACCCGGCTCCCTGGCGATGTGAGGCAGCCGCACTAACCACCCGGCTCCCTGGCGATGTGAGGCAGCACTAACCACCCGGCTCCCTGGCGATGTGAGGCAGCAGCGCTAACCACCCGGCTCCCTGGCGATGTGAGGCAGCAGCGTAACCACCCGGCTCCCTGGCGATGTGAGGCAGCAGCGCTAACCACCCGGCTCCCTGGCGATGTGAGGCAGCAGCGTAACCACCCGGCTCCCTGGCGATGTGAGGCAGCAGAACTAACCACCCGGCTCCCTGGCGATGTGAGGCAGCAGCGCTAACCATCCGGCTCCCTGGCGATGTGAGGCAGCAGCGCTAACCACCCGGCTCCCTGGCGATGTGAGGCAGCAGCGTAACCACCCGGCTCCCTGGCGATGTGAGGCAGCAGCACTAACCGCCCGGCTCCCTGGCGATGTGAGGCAGCAGCGCTAACCACCCGGCTCCCTGGCGATGTGAGGCAGCAGAACTAACCACCCGGCTCCCTGGCGATGTGAGGCAGCAGCACTAACCGCCCGGCTCCCTGGCGATGTGAGGCAGCAGCGTAACCACCCGGCTACCTGGCGATGTGAGGCAGCAGCGCTAAGCACCCGGCTCCCTGGCGATGTGAGGCAGCACTAACCACCCGGTTCCCTGGCGATGTGAGGCAGCGCGAACCACCCGGTTCCCTGGCGATGTGAGGCAGCAGCGCTAAGCACCCGGCTCCCTGGCGATGTGAGGCAGCGCGAACCACCCGGCTCCCTGGCGATGTGAGGCAGCAGCGCTAACCACCCGGCTCCCTGGCGATGCGAGGCAGCAGCGTAACCACCCGGCTCCCTGGCGATGTGAGGCAGCAGCGCTAACCACCCGGCTCCCTGGCGATGTGAGGCAGCAGCGCTAAGCACCCGGCTCCCTGGCGATGTGAGGCAGCAGCGTAACCACCCGGCTACCTGGCGCTGTGAGGCAGCAGCGCTAAGCACCCGGCTCCCTGGCGATGTGAGGCAGCAGCGCTAAGCAACCGGCTCCCTGGCGACGTGAGGCAGCAGCGCTAAGCACCCGGCTCCCTGGCGATGTGAGGCAGCGCGAACCACCCGGCTCCCTGGCGATGTGAGGCAGCAGCGCTAAGCACCCGGCTCCCTGGCGATGTGAGGCAGCCGCACTAACCACCCGGCTCCCTGGCGATGTGAGGCAGCGCTAACCACCCGGCTCCCTGGCTATGTGAGGCAGCAGCGTAACCACCCGGCTCCCTGGCGATGTGAGGCAGCGCTAAGCACACGGCTCCCTGGCGATGTGAGGCAGCAGCGTAACCACCCGGCTCCCTGGCGATGTGAGGCTGCACTAACCACCCGGCTCCTTGGCGATGTGAGGCAGCACGAACCACCCGGCTCCCTGGCGATGTGAGGCAGCCGCACTAACCACCCGGCTCCCTGGCGATGTGAGGCAGCCGCACTAACCACCCGGCTCCCTGGCGATGTGAGACAGCACTAACCACCCGGCTCCCTGGCGATGTGAGACAGCGCTAACCACCCGGCTCCCTGGCGATGTGAGGCAGCAGAACTAACCACCCGGCTCCCTGGCGATGTGAGGCAGCACTAACCACCCGGCTCCCTGGCGATGCGAGGCAGCACTAACCGCCCGGCTCCCTGGCGATGTGAGGCAGCAGCGTAACCACCCAGCTCCCTGGCGATGTGAGGCAGCAGAACTAACCACCCGGCTCCCTGGCGATGTGAGGCAGCACTAACCACCCGGCTCTCTGGCGATGTGAGGCAGCACTAACCACCCGGCTCCCTGGCGATGTGAGGCAGCAGCGTAACCACCCGGCTCCCTGGCGATGTGAGGCAGCACTAACCACCCGGCTCCCTGGCGATGTAAGGCAGCAGAACTAACCACCCGGCTCCCTGGCGATGTGAGGCAGCACTAACCACCCGGCTCCCTGGCGATGTGAGGCAGCAGCGTAACCACCCGGCTCCCTGGCGATGTGAGGCAGCAGCGCTAACCACCCGGCTCCCTGGCGATGTGAGGCAGCAGCGTAACCACCCGGCTCCCTGGCGATGTGAGGCAGCAGAACTAACCACCCGGCTCCCTGGCGATGTGAGGCAGCAGCGCTAACCACCCGGCTCCCTGGCGATGTGAGGCAGCAGCGCTAACCACCCGGCTCCCTGGCGATGTGAGGCAGCAGCGTAACCACCCGGCTCCCTGGCGATGTGAGGCAGCAGCACTAACCGCCCGGCTCCCTGGCGATGTGAGGCAGCAGCGCTAACCACCCGGCTCCCTGGCGATGTGAGGCAGCAGAACTAACCACCCGGCTCCCTGGCGATGTGAGGCAGCAGCACTAACCGCCCGGCTCCCTGGCGATGTGAGGCAGCAGCGTAACCACCCGGCTACCTGGCGATGTGAGGCAGCAGCGCTAAGCACCCGGCTCCCTGGCGATGTGAGGCAGCACTAACCACCCGGCTCCCTGGCGATGTGAGGCAGCAGAACTAACCACCCGGCTCCCTGGCGATGCGAGGCAGCACTAACCACCCGGCTCCCTGGCGATGTGAGGCAGCAGAACTAACCACCCGGCTCCCTGGCGATGTGAGGCAGCACTAACCACCCAGCTCCCTGGCGATGTGAGGCAGCAGAACTAACCACCCGGCTCCCTGGCGATGTGAGGCAGCACTAACCACCCGGCTCTCTGGCGATGTGAGGCAGCAGAACTAACCACCCGGCTCCCTGGCGATGCGAGGCAGCACTAACCACCCGGCTCCCTGGCGATGCGAGGCAGCACTAACCACCCGGCTCCCTGGCGATGTGAGGCAGCACTAACCACCCGGCTCCCTGGCGATGTGAGGCAGCACTAACCACCCGGCTCCCTGGCGATGTGAGGCAGCCGCACTAACCACCCGGCTCCCTGGCGATGTGAGGCAGCACTAACCGCCCGGCTCCCTGGCGATGTGAGGCAGCCGCACTAACCACCCGGCTCCCTGGCGATGTGAGGCAGCACTAACCGCCCGGCTCCCTGGCGATGTGAGGCAGCACTAACCACCCGGCTCCCTGGCGATGTGAGGCAGCACTAACCACCCGGCTCCCTGGCGATGTGAGGCAGCACTAACCACCCGGCTCCCTGGCGATGTGAGGCAGCCGCACTAACCACCCGGCTCCCTGGCGATGTGAGGCAGCACTAACCGCCCGGCTCCCAGGCGATGTGAGGCAGCCGCACTAACCACCCGGCTCCCTGGCGATGTGAGGCAGCACTAACCGCCCGGCTCCCTGGCGATGTGAGGCAGCAGAACTAACCACCCGGCTCCCTGGCGATGTGAGGCAGCAGCGTAACCACCCGGCTCCCTGGCGATGCAAGGCAGCAGCGCTAACCACCCGGCTCCCTGGCGATGTGAGGCAGCCGCACTAACCACCCGGCTCCCTGGCGATGTGAGGCAGCAGCGTAACCACCCGGCTCCCTGGCGATGTGAGGCAGCCGCACTAACCACCCGGCTCCCTGGCGATGTGAGGCAGCAGCGTAACCACCCGGCTCCCTGGCGATGTGAGGCAGCAGAACTAACCGCCCGGCTCCCTGGCGATGTGAGGCAGCAGCGTAACCACCCGGCTCCCTGGCGATGTGAGGCAGCAGAACTAACCACCCGGCTCCCTGGCGATGTGAGGCAGCACTAACCGCCCGGCTCCCTGGCGATGTGAGACAGCACTAACCACCCGGCTCCCTGGCGATGTGAGGCAGCAGAACTAACCACCCGGCTCACTGGCGATGTGAGGCAGCAGAACTAACCACCCGGCTCCCTGGCGATGTGAGGCAGCCGCACTAACCACCCGGCTCCCTGGAGATGTGAGGCAGCCGCACTAACCACCCGGCTCCCTGGCGATGTGAGGCAGCCGCACTAACCACCCGGCTCCCTGGCGATGTGAGGCAGCAGCGCTAACCACCCGGCTCTCTGGCGATGTGAGGCAGCAGCGCTAACCACACGGCTCCCTGGCGATGTGAGGCAGCAGCGCTAACCACCCGGCTCCCTGGCGATGTGAGGCAGCAGCGCAAACCACCCGGCTCCCTGGCGATGTGAGGCAGCAGCGTAACCACCCGGCTCCATGGCGATGTGAGGCAGCAGAACTAACCACTGGCTCCCTGGCTATGTGAGGCAGCAGCGCTAACCACCCGGCTCCCTGGCGATGTGAGGCAGCAGCGTAACCACCCGGCTCCCTGGCGATGTGAGGCAGCAGAACTAACCACCGGCTCCCTGGCTATGTGAGGCAGCAGCGCTAACCACCCGGCTCCCTGGCGATGTGAGGCAGCAGAACTAACCACCCGGCTCCCTGGCGATGTGAGGCAGCAGCGCTAACCACCCGGCTCCCTGGCGATGTGAGGCAGCAGCGCTAACCACCCGGCTCCCTGGCGATGTGAGGCAGCAGCGTAACCACCCGGCTCCCTGGCGATGTGAGGCAGCAGCACTAACCGCCCGGCTCCCTGGCGATGTGAGGCAGCAGCGCTAACCACCCGGCTCCCTGGCGATGTGAGGCAGCAGAACTAACCACCCGGCTCCCTGGCGATGTGAGGCAGCAGCACTAACCGCCCGGCTCCCTGGCGATGTGAGGCAGCAGCGTAACCACCCGGCTACCTGGCGATGTGAGGCAGCAGCGCTAAGCACCCGGCTCCCTGGCGATGTGAGGCAGCACTAACCACCCGGTTCCCTGGCGATGTGAGGCAGCGCGAACCACCCGGTTCCCTGGCGATGTGAGGCAGCAGCGCTAAGCACCCGGCTCCCTGGCGATGTGAGGCAGCGCGAACCACCCGGCTCCCTGGCGATGTGAGGCAGCAGCGCTAACCACCCGGCTCCCTGGCGATGTGAGGCAGCAGCGTAACCACCCGGCTCCCTGGCGATGTGAGGCAGCAGCGCTAACCACCCGGCTCCCTGGCGATGTGAGGCAGCAGCGCTAAGCACCCGGCTCCCTGGCGATGTGAGGCAGCAGCGTAACCACCCGGCTACCTGGCGCTGTGAGGCAGCAGCGCTAAGCACCCGGCTCCCTGGCGATGTGAGGCAGCAGCGCTAAGCAACCGGCTCCCTGGCGACGTGAGGCAGCAGCGCTAAGCACCCGGCTCCCTGCCGATGTGAGGCAGCGCGAACCACCCGGCTCCCTGGCGATGTGAGGCAGCAGCGCTAAGCACCCGGCTCCCTGGCGATGTGAGGCAGCCGCACTAACCACCCGGCTCCCTGGCGATGTGAGGCAGCGCTAACCACCCGGCTCCCTGGCTATGTGAGGCAGCAGCGTAACCACCCGGCTCCCTGGCGATGTGAGGCAGCGCTAAGCACACGGCTCCCTGGCGATGTGAGGCAGCAGCGTAACCACCCGGCTCCCTGGCGATGTGAGGCTGCACTAACCACCCGGCTCCTTGGCGATGTGAGGCAGCACTAACCACCCGGCTCCCTGGCGATGTGAGGCAGCCGCACTAACCACCCGGCTCCCTGGCGATGTGAGGCAGCCGCACTAACCACCCGGCTCCCTGGCGATGTGAGACAGCACTAACCACCCGGCTCCCTGGCGATGTGAGACAGCGCTAACCACCCGGCTCCATGGCGATGTGAGGCAGCAGAACTAACCACCCGGCTCCCTGGCGATGTGAGGCAGCACTAACCACCCGGCTCCCTGGCGATGCGAGGCAGCACTAACCGCCCGGCTCCCTGGCGATGTGAGGCAGCAGCGTAACCACCCAGCTCCCTGGCGATGTGAGGCAGCAGAACTAACCACCCGGCTCCCTGGCGATGTGAGGCAGCACTAACCACCCGGCTCCCTGGCGATGTGAGGCAGCAGCGTAACCACCCGGCTCCCTGGCGATGTGAGGCAGCAGCGCTAACCACCCGGCTCCCTGGCGATGTGAGGCAGCAGCGTAACCACCCGGCTCCCTGGCGATGTGAGGCAGCAGAACTAACCACCCGGCTCCCTGGCGATGTGAGGCAGCAGCGCTAACCACCCGGCTCCCTGGCGATGTGAGGCAGCAGCGCTAACCACCCGGCTCCCTGGCGATGTGAGGCAGCAGCGTAACCACCCGGCTCCCTGGCGATGTGAGGCAGCAGCACTAACCGCCCGGCTCCCTGGCGATGTGAGGCAGCAGCGCTAACCACCCGGCTCCCTGGCGATGTGAGGCAGCAGAACTAACCACCCGGCTCCCTGGCGATGTGAGGCAGCAGCACTAACCGCCCGGCTCCCTGGCGATGTGAGGCAGCAGCGTAACCACCCAGCTCCCTGGCGATGTGAGGCAGCAGAACTAACCACCCGGCTCCCTGGCGATGTGAGGCAGCGCTAACCACCCGGCTCTCTGGCGATGTGAGGCAGCAGAACTAACCACCCGGCTCCCTGGCGATGTGAGGCAGCACTAACCACCCGGCTCTCTGGCGATGTGAGGCAGCAGAACTAACCACCCGGCTCCCTGGCGATGTGAGGCAGCACTAACCACCCAGCTCCCTGGCGATGTGAGGCAGCAGAACTAACCACCCGGCTCCCTGGCGATGTGAGGCAGCACTAACCACCCGGCTCTCTGGCGATGTGAGGCAGCAGAACTAACCACCCGGCTCCCTGGCGATGCGAGGCAGCACTAACCACCCGGCTCCCTGGCGATGTGAGGCAGCACTAACCACCCGGCTCTCTGGCGATGTGAGGCAGCAGAACTAACCACCCGGCTCCCTGGCGATGCGAGGCAGCACTAACCACCCGGCTCCCTGGCGATGTGAGGCAGCACTAACCACCCGGCTCCCTGGCGATGTGAGGCAGCACTAACCACCCGGCTCCCTTGCGATGTGAGGCAGCACTAACCGCCCGGCTCCCTGGCGATGTGAGGCAGCCGCACTAACCACCCGGCTCCCTGGCGATGTGAGGCAGCACTAACCGCCCGGCTCCCTGGCGATGTGAGGCAGCCGCACTAACCACCCGGCTCCCTGGCGATGTGAGGCAGCACTAACCGCCCGGCTCCCTGGCGATGTGAGGCAGCACTAACCACCCGGCTCCCTGGCGATGTGAGGCAGCACTAACCACCCGGCTCCCTGGCGATGCGAGGCAGCACTAACCACCCGGCTCCCTGGCGATGTGAGGCAGCACTAACCGCCCGGCTCCCAGGCGATGTGAGGCAGCCGCACTAACCACCCGGCTCCCTGGCGATGTGAGGCAGCCCTAACCGCCCGGCTCCCTGGCGATGTGAGGCAGCAGAACTAACCACCCGGCTCCCTGGCGATGTGAGGCAGCAGCGTAACCACCCGGCTCCCTGGCGATGCAAGGCAGCAGCGCTAACCACCCGGCTCCCTGGCGATGTGAGGCAGCCGCACTAACCACCCGGCTCCCTGGCGATGTGAGGCAGCAGCGTAACCACCCGGCTCCCTGGCGATGTGAGGCAGCCGCACTAACCACCCGGCTCCCTGGCGATGTGAGGCAGCAGCGTAACCACCCGGCTCCCTGGCGATGTGAGGCAGCAGAACTAACCGCCCGGCTCCCTGGCGATGTGAGGCAGCAGCGTAACCACCCGGCTCCCTGGCGATGTGAGGCAGCAGAACTAACCACCCGGCTCCCTGGCGATGTGAGGCAGCACTAACCGCCCGGCTCCCTGGCGATGTGAGACAGCACTAACCACCCGGCTCCCTGGCGATGTGAGGCAGCAGAACTAACCACCCGGCTCACTGGCGATGTGAGGCAGCAGAACTAACCACCCGGCTCCCTGGCGATGTGAGGCAGCCGCACTAACCACCCGGCTCCCTGGAGATGTGAGGCAGCCGCACTAACCACCCGGCTCCCTGGCGATGTGAGGCAGCCGCACTAACCACCCGGCTCCCTGGCGATGTGAGGCAGCAGCGCTAACCACCCGGCTCTCTGGCGATGTGAGGCAGCAGCGCTAACCACACGGCTCCCTGGCGATGTGAGGCAGCAGCGCTAACCACCCGGCTCCCTGGCGATGTGAGGCAGCAGCGCAAACCACCCGGCTCCCTGGCGATGTGAGGCAGCAGCGTAACCACCCGGCTCCATGGCGATGTGAGGCAGCAGAACTAACCACTGGCTCCCTGGCTATGTGAGGCAGCAGCGCTAACCACCCGGCTCCCTGGCGATGTGAGGCAGCAGCGTAACCACCCGGCTCCCTGGCGATGTGAGGCAGCAGAACTAACCACCGGCTCCCTGGCTATGTGAGGCAGCAGCGCTAACCAGCCGGCTCCCTGGCGATGTGAGGCAGCAGCGCTAACCACCCGGCTCCCTGGCGATGTGAGGCAGCAGAACTAACCACCCGGCTCCCTGGCGATGTGAGGCACCAGCGCTAACCACCCGGCTCCCTTGCGATGTGAGGCACCAGCACTAACCACCCGGCTCCCTGGCGATGTGAGGCAGCAGAACTAACCACCCGGCTCCCTGGCGATGTGAGGCAGCAGCGCTAACCACCCGGCTCCCTGGCGATGTGAGGCAGCAGCACTAACCACCCGGTTCCCTGGCGATGTGAGGCAGCGCTAACCACCCGGCTCCCTGGCGATGAGAGGCAGCAGCGCTAACCACCCGGCTCCCTGGCGATGTGAGGCAGCAGCGCTAACCACCCGGCTCCCTGGCGATGAGAGGCAGCAGCGCTAACCACCCGGCTCCCTGGCGATGAGAGGCAGCAGCGCTAACCACCCGGTTCCCTGGCGATGTGAGGCAGCACTAACCACCCGGCTCCCTGGCGATGTGAGGCAGCAGCGCTAACCACCCGGCTCCCTGGCGATGTGAGGCAGCAGCGCTAACCACCCGGCTCCCTGGCGATGTGAGGCAGCAGCACTAAGCACCCGGCTCCCTGGCGATGTGAGGCAGCAGCACTAACCACCCGGTTCCCTGGCGATGTGAGGCAGCGCTAACCACCCGGCTCCCTGGCGATGAGAGGCAGCGCGAACCACCCGGTTCCCTGGCGATGTGAGGCAGCCGCACTAACCACCCGGCTCCCTGGCGATGTGAGGCAGCAGCGCTAACCACCCGGCTCCCTGGCGATGTGAGGCAGCCGCACTAACCACCCGGCTCCCTGGCGATGTGAGGCAGCAGCGCTAACCACCCGGCTCCCTGCCGATGTGAGGCAGCAGCGCTAACCACCCGGCTCCCTGGCGATGTGAGGCAGCCGCACTAACCACCCGGCTCCCTGGCGATGTGAGGCAGCACTAACCACCCGGCTCCCTGGCGATGTGAGGCAGCAGCGCTAACCACCCGGCTCCCTGGCGATGTGAGGCAGCAGCGTAACCACCCGGCTCCCTGGCGATGTGAGGCAGCAGCGCTAACCACCCGGCTCCCTGGCGATGTGAGGCAGCAGCGTAACCACCCGGCTCCCTGGCGATGTGAGGCAGCAGAACTAACCACCCGGCTCCCTGGCGATGTGAGGCAGCAGCGCTAACCACCCGGCTCCCTGGCGATGTGAGGCAGCAGCGCTAACCACCCGGCTCCCTGGCGATGTGAGGCAGCAGCGTAACCACCCGGCTCCCTGGCGATGTGAGGCAGCAGCACTAACCGCCCGGCTCCCTGGCGATGTGAGGCAGCAGCGCTAACCACCCGGCTCCCTGGCGATGTGAGGCAGCAGAACTAACCACCCGGCTCCCTGGCGATGTGAGGCAGCAGCACTAACCGCCCGGCTCCCTGGCGATGTGAGGCAGCAGCGTAACAACCCGGCTACCTGGCGATGTGAGGCAGCAGCGCTAAGCACCCGGCTCCCTGGCGATGTGAGGCAGCACTAACCACCCGGTTCCCTGGCGATGTGAGGCAGCGCGAACCACCCGGTTCCCTGGCGATGTGAGGCAGCAGCGCTAAGCACCCGGCTCCCTGGCGATGTGAGGCAGCGCGAACCACCCGGCTCCCTGGCGATGTGAGGCAGCAGCGCTAACCACCCGGCTCCCTGGCGATGCGAGGCAGCAGCGTAACCACCCGGCTCCCTGGCGATGTGAGGCAGCAGCGCTAACCACCCGGCTCCCTGGCGATGTGAGGCAGCAGCGCTAAGCACCCGGCTCCCTGGCGATGTGAGGCAGCAGCGTAACCACCCGGCTACCTGGCGCTGTGAGGCAGCAGCGCTAAGCACCCGGCTCCCTGGCGATGTGAGGCAGCAGCGCTAAGCAACCGGCTCCCTGGCGACGTGAGGCAGCAGCGCTAAGCACCCGGCTCCCTGGCGATGTGAGGCAGCGCGAACCACCCGGCTCCCTGGCGATGTGAGGCAGCAGCGCTAAGCACCCGGCTCCCTGGCGATGTGAGGCAGCCGCACTAACCACCCGGCTCCCTGGCGATGTGAGGCAGCGCTAACCACCCGGCTCCCTGGCTATGTGAGGCAGCAGCGTAACCACCCGGCTCCCTGGCGATGTGAGGCAGCGCTAAGCACACGGCTCCCTGGCGATGTGAGGCAGCAGCGTAACCACCCGGCTCCCTGGCGATGTGAGGCTGCACTAACCACCCGGCTCCTTGGCGATGTGAGGCAGCACTAACCACCCGGCTCCCTGGCGATGTGAGGCAGCCGCACTAACCACCCGGCTCCCTGGCGATGTGAGGCAGCCGCACTAACCACCCGGCTCCCTGGCGATGTGAGACAGCACTAACCACCCGGCTCCCTGGCGATGTGAGACAGCGCTAACCACCCGGCTCCCTGGCGATGTGAGGCAGCAGAACTAACCACCCGGCTCCCTGGCGATGTGAGGCAGCACTAACCACCCGGCTCCCTGGCGATGCGAGGCAGCACTAACCGCCCGGCTCCCTGGCGATGTGAGGCAGCAGCGTAACCACCCAGCTCCCTGGCGATGTGAGGCAGCAGAACTAACCACCCGGCTCCCTGGCGATGTGAGGCAGCACTAACCACCCGGCTCTCTGGCGATGTGAGGCAGCAGAACTAACCACCCGGCTCCCTGGCGATGTGAGGCAGCACTAACCACCCGGCTCCCTGGCGATGTGAGGCAGCAGCGCTAACCACCCGGCTCCCTGGCGATGTGAGGCAGCAGCGTAACCACCCGGCTCCCTGGCGATGCGAGGCAGCAGCGTAACCACCCGGCTCCCTGGCGATGTGAGGCAGCAGCGCTAACCACCCGGCTCCCTGGCGATGTGAGGCAGCAGCGCTAAGCACCCGGCTCCCTGGCGATGTGAGGCAGCAGCGTAACCACCCGGCTACCTGGCGCTGTGAGGCAGCAGCGCTAAGCACCCGGCTCCCTGGCGATGTGAGGCAGCAGCGCTAAGCAACCGGCTCCCTGGCGACGTGAGGCAGCAGCGCTAAGCACCCGGCTCCCTGGCGATGTGAGGCAGCGCGAACCACCCGGCTCCCTGGCGATGTGAGGCAGCAGCGCTAAGCACCCGGCTCCCTGGCGATGTGAGGCAGCCGCACTAACCACCCGGCTCCCTGGCGATGTGAGGCAGCGCTAACCACCCGGCTCCCTGGCTATGTGAGGCAGCAGCGTAACCACCCGGCTCCCTGGCGATGTGAGGCAGCGCTAAGCACACGGCTCCCTGGCGATGTGAGGCAGCAGCGTAACCACCCGGCTCCCTGGCGATGTGAGGCTGCACTAACCACCCGGCTCCTTGGCGATGTGAGGCAGCACTAACCACCCGGCTCCCTGGCGATGTGAGGCAGCCGCACTAACCACCCGGCTCCCTGGCGATGTGAGGCAGCCGCACTAACCACCCGGCTCCCTGGCGATGTGAGACAGCACTAACCACCCGGCTCCCTGGCGATGTGAGACAGCGCTAACCACCCGGCTCCCTGGCGATGTGAGGCAGCAGAACTAACCACCCGGCTCCCTGGCGATGTGAGGCAGCACTAACCACCCGGCTCCCTGGCGATGCGAGGCAGCACTAACCGCCCGGCTCCCTGGCGATGTGAGGCAGCAGCGTAACCACCCAGCTCCCTGGCGATGTGAGGCAGCAGAACTAACCACCCGGCTCCCTGGCGATGTGAGGCAGCACTAACCACCCGGCTCTCTGGCGATGTGAGGCAGCAGAACTAACCACCCGGCTCCCTGGCGATGTGAGGCAGCACTAACCACCCGGCTCCCTGGCGATGTGAGGCAGCAGCGCTAACCACCCGGCTCCCTGGCGATGTGAGGCAGCAGCGTAACCACCCGGCTCCCTGGCGATGTGAGGCAGCAGCGTAACCACCCGGCTCCCTGGCGATGTGAGGCAGCAGCGCTAACCACCCGGCTCCCTGGCGATGTGAGGCAGCAGCGTAACCACCCGGCTCCCTGGCGATGTGAGGCAGCAGAACTAACCACCCGGCTCCCTGGCGATGTGAGGCAGCAGCGCTAACCACCCGGCTCCCTGGCGATGTGAGGCAGCAGCGCTAACCACCCGGCTCCCTGGCGATGTGAGGCAGCAGCGTAACCACCCGGCTCCCTGGCGATGTGAGGCAGCAGCACTAACCGCCCGGCTCCCTGGCGATGTGAGGCAGCAGCGCTAACCACCCGGCTCCCTGGCGATGTGAGGCAGCAGAACTAACCACCCGGCTCCCTGGCGATGTGAGGCAGCAGCACTAACCGCCCGGCTCCCTGGCGATGTGAGGCAGCAGCGTAACCACCCGGCTACCTGGCGATGTGAGGCAGCAGCGCTAAGCACCCGGCTCCCTGGCGATGTGAGGCAGCACTAACCACCCGGCTCCCTGGCGATGTGAGGCAGCAGAACTAACCACCCGGCTCCCTGGCGATGCGAGGCAGCACTAACCACCCGGCTCCCTGGCGATGTGAGGCAGCAGAACTAACCACCCGGCTCCCTGGCGATGTGAGGCAGCACTAACCACCCAGCTCCCTGGCGATGTGAGGCAGCAGAACTAACCACCCGGCTCCCTGGCGATGCGAGGCAGCACTAACCACCCGGCTCCCTGGCGATGCGAGGCAGCACTAACCACCCGGCTCCCTGGCGATGTGAGGCAGCACTAACCACCCGGCTCCCTGGCGATGTGAGGCAGCACTAACCACCCGGCTCCCTGGCGATGTGAGGCAGCCGCACTAACCACCCGGCTCCCTGGCGATGTGAGGCAGCACTAACCGCCCGGCTCCCTGGCGATGTGAGGCAGCCGCACTAACCACCCGGCTCCCTGGCGATGTGAGGCAGCACTAACCGCCCGGCTCCCTGGCGATGTGAGGCAGCACTAACCACCCGGCTCCCTGGCGATGTGAGGCAGCACTAACCACCCGGCTCCCTGGCGATGCGAGGCAGCACTAACCACCCGGCTCCCTGGCGATGTGAGGCAGCACTAACCACCCGGCTCCCTGGCGATGTGAGGCAGCCGCACTAACCACCCGGCTCCCTGGCGATGTGAGGCAGCACTAACCGCCCGGCTCCCAGGCGATGTGAGGCAGCCGCACTAACCACCCGGCTCCCTGGCGATGTGAGGCAGCACTAACCGCCCGGCTCCCTGGCGATGTGAGGCAGCAGAACTAACCACCCGGCTCCCTGGCGATGTGAGGCAGCAGCGTAACCACCCGGCTCCCTGGCGATGCAAGGCAGCAGCGCTAACCACCCGGCTCCCTGGCGATGTGAGGCAGCCGCACTAACCACCCGGCTCCCTGGCGATGTGAGGCAGCAGCGTAACCACCCGGCTCCCTGGCGATGTGAGGCAGCCGCACTAACCACCCGGCTCCCTGGCGATGTGAGGCAGCAGCGTAACCACCCGGCTCCCTGGCGATGTGAGGCAGCAGAACTAACCGCCCGGCTCCCTGGCGATGTGAGGCAGCAGCGTAACCACCCGGCTCCCTGGCGATGTGAGGCAGCAGAACTAACCACCCGGCTCCCTGGCGATGTGAGGCAGCACTAACCGCCCGGCTCCCTGGCGATGTGAGACAGCACTAACCACCCGGCTCCCTGGCGATGTGAGGCAGCAGAACTAACCACCCGGCTCACTGGCGATGTGAGGCAGCAGAACTAACCACCCGGCTCCCTGGCGATGTGAGGCAGCCGCACTAACCACCCGGCTCCCTGGAGATGTGAGGCAGCCGCACTAACCACCCGGCTCCCTGGCGATGTGAGGCAGCCGCACTAACCACCCGGCTCCCTGGCGATGTGAGGCAGCAGCGCTAACCACCCGGCTCTCTGGCGATGTGAGGCAGCAGCGCTAACCACACGGCTCCCTGGCGATGTGAGGCAGCAGCGCTAACCACCCGGCTCCCTGGCGATGTGAGGCAGCAGCGCAAACCACCCGGCTCCCTGGCGATGTGAGGCAGCAGCGTAACCACCCGGCTCCATGGCGATGTGAGGCAGCAGAACTAACCACTGGCTCCCTGGCTATGTGAGGCAGCAGCGCTAACCACCCGGCTCCCTGGCGATGTGAGGCAGCAGCGTAACCACCCGGCTCCCTGGCGATGTGAGGCAGCAGAACTAACCACCGGCTCCCTGGCTATGTGAGGCAGCAGCGCTAACCACCCGGCTCCCTGGCGATGTGAGGCAGCAGAACTAACCACCCGGCTCCCTGGCGATGTGAGGCAGCAGCGCTAACCACCCGGCTCCCTGGCGATGTGAGGCAGCAGCGCTAACCACCCGGCTCCCTGGCGATGTGAGGCAGCAGCGTAACCACCCGGCTCCCTGGCGATGTGAGGCAGCAGCACTAACCGCCCGGCTCCCTGGCGATGTGAGGCAGCAGCGCTAACCACCCGGCTCCCTGGCGATGTGAGGCAGCAGAACTAACCACCCGGCTCCCTGGCGATGTGAGGCAGCAGCACTAACCGCCCGGCTCCCTGGCGATGTGAGGCAGCAGCGTAACCACCCGGCTACCTGGCGATGTGAGGCAGCAGCGCTAAGCACCCGGCTCCCTGGCGATGTGAGGCAGCACTAACCACCCGGTTCCCTGGCGATGTGAGGCAGCGCGAACCACCCGGTTCCCTGGCGATGTGAGGCAGCAGCGCTAAGCACCCGGCTCCCTGGCGATGTGAGGCAGCGCGAACCACCCGGCTCCCTGGCGATGTGAGGCAGCAGCGCTAACCACCCGGCTCCCTGGCGATGTGAGGCAGCAGCGTAACCACCCGGCTCCCTGGCGATGTGAGGCAGCAGCGCTAACCACCCGGCTCCCTGGCGATGTGCGGCAGCAGCGCTAAGCACCCGGCTCCCTGGCGATGTGAGGCAGCAGCGTAACCACCCGGCTACCTGGCGCTGTGAGGCAGCAGCGCTAAGCACCCGGCTCCCTGGCGATGTGAGGCAGCAGCGCTAAGCAACCGGCTCCCTGGCGACGTGAGGCAGCAGCGCTAAGCACCCGGCTCCCTGGCGATGTGAGGCAGCGCGAACCACCCGGCTCCCTGGCGATGTGAGGCAGCAGCGCTAAGCACCCGGCTCCCTGGCGATGTGAGGCAGCCGCACTAACCACCCGGCTCCCTGGCGATGTGAGGCAGCAGCGTAACCACCCGGCTCCCTGGCTATGTGAGGCAGCAGCGTAACCACCCGGCTCCCTGGCGATGTGAGGCAGCGCTAAGCACACGGCTCCCTGGCGATGTGAGGCAGCAGCGTAACCACCCGGCTCCCTGGCGATGTGAGGCTGCACTAACCACCCGGCTCCTTGGCGATGTGAGGCAGCACTAACCACCCGGCTCCCTGGCGATGTGAGGCAGCCGCACTAACCACCCGGCTCCCT
The DNA here is from genome assembly GCF_047496885.1 of Scyliorhinus torazame. NCBI lineage: Eukaryota > Metazoa > Chordata > Chondrichthyes > Carcharhiniformes > Scyliorhinidae > Scyliorhinus > Scyliorhinus torazame. The sequence continues at coordinate 16,541,136 of NC_092734.1, forward strand.
GGCGATGTGAGACAGCACTAACCACCCGGCTCCCTGGCGATGTGAGACAGCGCTAACCACCCGGCTCCATGGCGATGTGAGGCAGCAGAACTAACCACCCGGCTCCCTGGCGATGTGAGGCAGCACTAACCACCCGGCTCCCTGGCGATGCGAGGCAGCACTAACCGCCCGGCTCCCTGGCGATGTGAGGCAGCAGCGTAACCACCCAGCTCCCTGGCGATGTGAGGCAGCAGAACTAACCACCCGGCTCCCTGGCGATGTGAGGCAGCACTAACCACCCGGCTCTCTGGCGATGTGAGGCAGCAGAACTAACCACCCGGCTCCCTGGCGATGTGAGGCAGCACTAACCACCCGGCTCCCTGGCGATGTGAGGCAGCAGCGTAACCACCCGGCTCCCTGGCGATGTGAGGCAGCAGCGCTAACCACCCGGCTCCCTGGCGATGTGAGGCAGCAGCGTAACCACCCGGCTCCCTGGCGATGTGAGGCAGCAGAACTAACCACCCGGCTCCCTGGCGATGTGAGGCAGCAGCGCTAACCACCCGGCTCCCTGGCGATGTGAGGCAGCAGCGCTAACCACCCGGCTCCCTGGCGATGTGAGGCAGCAGCGTAACCACCCGGCTCCCTGGCGATGTGAGGCAGCAGCACTAACCGCCCGGCTCCCTGGCGATGTGAGGCAGCAGCGCTAACCACCCGGCTCCCTGGCGATGTGAGGCAGCAGAACTAACCACCCGGCTCCCTGGCGATGTGAGGCAGCAGCACTAACCGCCCGGCTCCCTGGCGATGTGAGGCAGCAGCGTAACCACCCGGCTACCTGGCGATGTGAGGCAGCAGCGCTAAGCACCCGGCTCCCTGGCGATGTGAGGCAGCACTAACCACCCGGCTCCCTGGCGATGTGAGGCAGCAGAACTAACCACCCGGCTCCCTGGCGATGCGAGGCAGCACTAACCACCCGGCTCCCTGGCGATGTGAGGCAGCAGAACTAACCACCCGGCTCCCTGGCGATGTGAGGCAGCACTAACCACCCAGCTCCCTGGCGATGTGAGGCAGCAGAACTAACCACCCGGCTCCCTGGCGATGTGAGGCAGCAGAACTAACCACCCGGCTCTCTGGCGATGTGAGGCAGCAGAACTAACCACCCGGCTCCCTGGCGATGCGAGGCAGCACTAACCACCCGGCTCCCTGGCGATGTGAGGCAGCACTAACCACCCGGCTCCCTGGCGATGTGAGGCAGCAGCGCTAACCACCCGGCTCCCTGGCGATGTGAGGCAGCACTAACCACCCGGCTCCCTGGCGATGTGAGGCAGCCGCACTAACCACCCGGCTCCCTGGCGATGTGAGGCAGCACTAACCGCCCGGCTCCCTGGCGATGTGAGGCAGCCGCACTAACCACCCGGCTCCCTGGCGATGTGAGGCAGCACTAACCGCCCGGCTCCCTGGCGATGTGAGGCAGCACTAACCACCCGGCTCCCTGGCGATGTGAGGCAGCACTAACCACCCGGCTCCCTGGCGATGCGAGGCAGCACTAACCACCCGGCTCCCTGGCGATGTGAGGCAGCACTAACCACCCGGCTCCCTGGCGATGTGAGGCAGCCGCACTAACCACCCGGCTCCCTGGCGATGTGAGGCAGCACTAACCGCCCGGCTCCCAGGCGATGTGAGGCAGCCGCACTAACCACCCGGCTCCCTGGCGATGTGAGGCAGCACTAACCGCCCGGCTCCCTGGCGATGTGAGGCAGCAGAACTAACCACCCGGCTCCCTGGCGATGTGAGGCAGCAGCGTAACCACCCGGCTCCCTGGCGATGCAAGGCAGCAGCGCTAACCACCCGGCTCCCTGGCGATGTGAGGCAGCCGCACTAACCACCCGGCTCCCTGGCGATGTGAGGCAGCAGCGTAACCACCCGGCTCCCTGGCGATGTGAGGCAGCCGCACTAACCACCCGGCTCCCTGGCGATGTGAGGCAGCAGCGTAACCACCCGGCTCCCTGGCGATGTGAGGCAGCAGAACTAACCGCCCGGCTCCCTGGCGATGTGAGGCAGCAGCGTAACCACCCGGCTCCCTGGCGATGTGAGGCAGCAGAACTAACCACCCGGCTCCCTGGCGATGTGAGGCAGCACTAACCGCCCGGCTCCCTGGCGATGTGAGACAGCACTAACCACCCGGCTCCCTGGCGATGTGAGGCAGCAGAACTAACCACCCGGCTCACTGGCGATGTGAGGCAGCAGAACTAACCACCCGGCTCCCTGGCGATGTGAGGCAGCCGCACTAACCACCCGGCTCCCTGGAGATGTGAGGCAGCCGCACTAACCACCCGGCTCCCTGGCGATGTGAGGCAGCCGCACTAACCACCCGGCTCCCTGGCGATGTGAGGCAGCAGCGCTAACCACCCGGCTCTCTGGCGATGTGAGGCAGCAGCGCTAACCACACGGCTCCCTGGCGATGTGAGGCAGCAGCGCTAACCACCCGGCTCCCTGGCGATGTGAGGCAGCAGCGCAAACCACCCGGCTCCCTGGCGATGTGAGGCAGCAGCGTAACCACCCGGCTCCATGGCGATGTGAGGCAGCAGAACTAACCACTGGCTCCCTGGCTATGTGAGGCAGCAGCGCTAACCACCCGGCTCCCTGGCGATGTGAGGCAGCAGCGTAACCACCCGGCTCCCTGGCGATGTGAGGCAGCAGAACTAACCACCGGCTCCCTGGCTATGTGAGGCAGCAGCGCTAACCAGCCGGCTCCCTGGCGATGTGAGGCAGCAGCGCTAACCACCCGGCTCCCTGGCGATGTGAGGCAGCAGAACTAACCACCCGGCTCCCTGGCGATGTGAGGCACCAGCGCTAACCACCCGGCTCCCTTGCGATGTGAGGCACCAGCACTAAACACCCGGCTCCCTGGCGATGTGAGGCAGCAGAACTAACCACCCGGCTCCCTGGCGATGTGAGGCAGCAGCGCTAACCACCCGGCTCCCTGGCGATATGAGGCAGCAGCGTAACCACCCGGCTCCCTGGCGATGTGAGGCAGCAGAACTAACCACCCGGCTCCCTGGCGATGTGAAGCAGCACTAACCACCCGGCTCCCTGGCGATGTGAGGCAGCAGCACTAACCACCCGGCTCCCTGGCGATGTGAGGCAGCAGCACTAACCACCCGGCTCCCTGGCGATGTGAGGCAGCAGCGCTAACCACCCCGCTCCCAGGCGATGTGAGGCAGCCGCACTAACCACCCGGCTCCCTGGCGATGTGAGGCAGCAGCGCTAACCACCCGGCTCCCTGGCGATGTGAGGCAGCAGCGCTAACCACCCAGCTCCGTGGCGATGTGAGGCAGCAGCGCTAACCACCCAGCTCCCTGGCGATGTGAGGCAGCAGCGTAACCACCCGGCTCCCTGGCGATGTGAGGCAGCAGCACTAACCACCCGGCTCCCTGGCGATGTGAGGCAGCAGCGCTAACCACCCGGCTCCCTGGCGATGTGAGGCAGCAGCGCTAACCACCCGGCTCCCTGGCGATGTGAGGCAGCGCTAACCACCCGGCTCCCTGGCGATGTGAGGCAGCAGCGTAACCACCCGGCTCCCTGGCGATGTGAGGCAGCGCTAACCACCCGGCTCCCTGGCGATGTGAGGCAGCAGCGCTAACCACCCGGTTCCCTGGCGATGTGAGGCAGCAGCGTAACCACCCGGCTCCCTGGCGATGTGAGGCAGCAGCACTAACCACCCAGCTCCCTGGCGATGTGAGGCAGCAGCGCTAATCACCCAGCTCCCTGGCGATGTGAGGCAGCAGCACTAACCACCCGGCTCACTGGCGATGTGAGACAGCATCGTAACCAACCGGCTCCCTGGCGATGTGAGGCAGCAGCGCTAACCACCCGGTTCCCTGGCGATGTGAGGCAGCAGCGTAACCACCCGGCTCCCTGGCGATGTGAGGCAGCAGCACTAACCACCCAGCTCCCTGGCGATGTGAGGCAGCAGCGCTAATCACCCAGCTCCCTGGCGATGTGAGGCAGCAGCACTAACCACCCAGCTCCCTGGCGATGTGAGGCAGCACTAACCACCCGGCTCCCTGGCGATGTGAGGCAGCAGCGCTAATCACCCAGCTCCCTGGCGATGTGAGGCAGCAGCACTAACCACCCAGCTCCCTGGCGATGTGAGGCAGCAGCGCTAATCACCCAGCTCCCTGGCGATGTGAGGCAGCACTAACCACCCAGCTCCCTGGCGATGTGAGGCAGCAGCGCTAATCACCCAGCTCCCTGGCGATGTGAGGCAGCAGCACTAACCACCCAGCTCCCTGGCGATGTGAGGCAGCAGCGCTAATCACCCAGCTCCCTGGCGATGTGAGGCAGCAGCGCTAACCACCCGGCTCCCTGGCGATGTGAGACAGCATCGTAACCAACCGGCTCCCTGGCGATGTGAGGCAGCAGCGCTAACCACCCGGCTCCCTGGCGATGTGAGGCAGCAGCGTAACCACCCGGCTCCCTGGCGATGTGAGGCAGCACTAATCACCCGGCTCCCTGGCGATGTGAGACAGCAGCGTAACCACCCGGCTCCCTGGCGATGTGAGGCAGCACTAACCACCCGGCTCCCTGGCGATGTGAGGCAGCAGAACTAACCACCCGGCTCCCTGGCGATGTGAGGCAGCGCTAACCACCCGGCTCCCTGGCGATGTGAGGCAGCATCGTAACCACCCGGCTCCCTGGCGATGTGAGACAGCAGCGTAACCACCCGGCTCCCTGGCGATGTGAGGCAGCAGCACTAACCACCCGGCTCCCTGGCGATGTGAGGCAGCGCTAACCACCCGGCTCCCTGGCGATGCGAGACAGCAGCACTAACCACCCGGCTCCCTGGCGATGTGAGGCAGCAGCGTAACCACCCGGCTCCCTGGCGATGTGAGGCAGCAGCGTAACCACCTGGCTCCCTGGCGATGTGAGGCAGCAGCGTAACCACCCGGCTCCCTGGCGATGTGAGGCAGCTGCGTAACCACCCGGCTCCCTGGCGATGTGAGGCAGCAGCGCTAACCACCCGGCTCCCTGGCGATGTGAGGCAGCAGCGTAACCACCCGGCTCCCTGGCGATGTGAGGCAGCAGCGCTAACCACCCGGCTCCCTGGCGATGTGAGGCAGCAGCGCTAACCACCCGGCTCCCTGGCGATGTGAGGCAGCAGCGCTAACCACCCGGCTCCCTGGCGATGTGAGGCAGCAGAACTAACCACCCGGCTCCCTGGCGATGTGAGGCAGCAGCGCTAACCACCCAGCTCCCTGGCGATGTGAGGCAGCAGAACTAACCACCCGGCTCCCTGGCAATGTGAGGCAGCAGCGCTAACCACCCAGCTCCCTGGCGATGTGAGGCAGCAGCGCTAACCACCCGGCTCCCTGGCTATGTGAGGCAGCAGCGCTAACCACCCGGCTCCCTGGCGATGTGAGGCAGCAGCGCTAACCACCCGGCTCCCTGGCGATGTGAGGCAGCAGCGCTAACCACCCGGCTCCCTGGCGATGTGAGGCAGCAGAACTAACCACCCGGCTCCCTGGCGATGTGAGGCAGCAGCGCTAACCACCCGGCTCCCTGGCGATGTGAGGCAGCAGCGCTAACCACCCGGCTCCCTGGCGATGTGAGGCAGCAGCACTAACCACCCGGTTCCCTGGCGATGTGAGGCAGCGCTAACCACCCGGCTCCCTGGCGATGAGAGGCAGCGCGAACCACCCGGTTCCCTGGCGATGTGAGGCAGCAGCGCTAACCACCCGGCTCCCTGGCGATGTGAGGCAGCAGCACTAACCACCCGGCTCCCTGGCGATGTGAGGCAGCAGCGTAACCACCCGGCTCCCTGGCGATGCAAGGCAGCAGCGCTAACCACCCGGCTCCCTGGCGATGTGAGGCAGCCGCACTAACCACCCGGCTCCCTGGCGATGTGAGGCAGCAGCGTAACCACCCGGCTCCCTGGCGATGTGAGGCAGCCGCACTAACCACCCGGCTCCCTGGCGATGTGAGGCAGCAGCGTAACCACCCGGCTCCCTGGCGATGTGAGGCAGCAGAACTAACCGCCCGGCTCCCTGGCGATGTGAGGCAGCAGCGTAACCACCCGGCTCCCTGGCGATGTGAGGCAGCAGAACTAACCACCCGGCTCCCTGGCGATGTGAGGCAGCACTAACCGCCCGGCTCCCTGGCGATGTGAGACAGCACTAACCACCCGGCTCCCTGGCGATGTGAGGCAGCAGAACTAACCACCCGGCTCACTGGCGATGTGAGGCAGCAGAACTAACCACCCGGCTCCCTGGCGATGTGAGGCAGCCGCACTAACCACCCGGCTCCCTGGAGATGTGAGGCAGCCGCACTAACCACCCGGCTCCCTGGCGATGTGAGGCAGCCGCACTAACCACCCGGCTCCCTGGCGATGTGAGGCAGCAGCGCTAACCACCCGGCTCTCTGGCGATGTGAGGCAGCAGCGCTAACCACACGGCTCCCTGGCGATGTGAGGCAGCAGCGCTAACCACCCGGCTCCCTGGCGATGTGAGGCAGCAGCGCAAACCACCCGGCTCCCTGGCGATGTGAGGCAGCAGCGTAACCACCCGGCTCCATGGCGATGTGAGGCAGCAGAACTAACCACTGGCTCCCTGGCTATGTGAGGCAGCAGCGCTAACCACCCGGCTCCCTGGCGATGTGAGGCAGCAGCGTAACCACCCGGCTCCCTGGCGATGTGAGGCAGCAGAACTAACCACCGGCTCCCTGGCTATGTGAGGCAGCAGCGCTAACCAGCCGGCTCCCTGGCGATGTGAGGCAGCAGCGCTAACCACCCGGCTCCCTGGCGATGTGAGGCAGCAGAACTAACCACCCGGCTCCCTGGCGATGTGAGGCACCAGCGCTAACCACCCGGCTCCCTTGCGATGTGAGGCACCAGCACTAACCACCCGGCTCCCTGGCGATGTGAGGCAGCAGAACTAACCACCCGGCTCCCTGGCGATGTGAGGCAGCAGCGCTAACCACCCGGCTCCCTGGCGATATGAGGCAGCAGCGTAACCACCCGGCTCCCTGGCGATGTGAGGCAGCAGAACTAACCACCCGGCTCCCTGGCGATGTGAAGCAGCACTAACCACCCGGCTCCCTGGCGATGTGAGGCAGCAGCACTAACCACCCGGCTCCCTGGCGATGTGAGGCAGCACTAACCACCCGGCTCCCTGGCGATGTGAGGCAGCAGCGCTAACCACCCCGCTCCCAGGCGATGTGAGGCAGCCGCACTAACCACCCGGCTCCCTGGCGATGTGAGGCAGCAGCGCTAACCACCCGGCTCCCTGGCGATGTGAGGCAGCAGCGCTAACCACCCAGCTCCGTGGCGATGTGAGGCAGCAGCGCTAACCACCCAGCTCCCTGGCGATGTGAGGCAGCAGCGTAACCACCCGGCTCCCTGGCGATGTGAGGCAGCAGCACTAACCACCCGGCTCCCTGGCGATGTGAGGCAGCGCTAACCACCCGGCTCCCTGGCGATGTGAGGCAGCAGCGTAACCACCCGGCTCCCTGGCGATGTGAGGCAGCGCTAACCACCCGGCTCCCTGGCGATGTGAGGCAGCAGCGCTAACCACCCGGCTCCCTGGCGATGTGAGGCAGCAGCGTAACCACCCGGCTCCCTGGCGATGTGAGGCAGCAGCACTAACCACCCGGCTCCCTGGCGATGTGAGGCAGCAGCGCTAATCACCCAGCTCTCTGGCGATGTGAGGCAGCAGCACTAACCACACGGCTCCGTGGCGATGTGAGGCAGCAGCGCTAATCACCCAGCTCTCTGGCGATGTGAGGCAGCAGCACTAACCACACGGCTCCGTGGCGATGTGAGGCAGCAGCGCTCACCACCCGGCTCCCTGGCGATGTGAGGCAGCAGCGCTAACCACCCAGCTCCCTGGCGATGTGAGGCAGCAGCGCTAACCACCCGGCTCCCTGGCGATGTGAGACAGCATCGTAACCAACCGGCTCCCTGGCGATGTGAGGCAGCAGCGCTAACCACCCGGCTCCCTGGCGATGTGAGGCAGCGCTAACCACCCGGCTCCCTGGCGATGTGAGGCAGCAGCGTAACCACCCGGCTCCCTGGCGATGTGAGGCAGCACTAATCACCCGGCTCCCTGGCGATGTGAGACAGCAGCGTAACCACCCGGCTCCCTGGCGATGTGAGGCAGCACTAACCACCCGGCTCCCTGGCGATGTGAGGCAGCAGCGTAACCACCCGGCTCCCTGGCGATGTGAGACAGCAGCGTAACCACCCGGCTCCCTGGCGATGTGAGGCAGCTGCGTAACCACCCGGCTCCCTGGCGATGTGAGGCAGCTGCGTAACCACCCGGCTCCCTGGCGATGTGAGGCAGCAGCGCTAACCACCCGGCTCCCTGGCGATGTGAGGCAGCGCTAACCACCCGGCTCCCTGGCGATGTGAGGCAGCAGCGCTAACCACCCGGCTCCCTGGCGATGTGAGGCAGCAGCGCTAACCACCCGGCTCCCTGGCGATGTGAAGCAGCAGAACTAACCACCCGGCTCCCTGGCGATGTGAGGCAGCAGCGCTAACCACCCGGCTCCCTGGCGATGTGAGGCAGCAGAACTAACCACCCGGCTCCCTGGCGATGTGAGGCAGCAGCGCTAACCACCCAGCTCCCTGGCGATGTGAGGCAGCAGAACTAACCACCCGGCTCCCTGGCAATGTGAGGCAGCAGCGCTAACCACCCAGCTCCCTGGCGATGTGAGGCAGCAGCGCTAACCACCCGGCTCCCTGGCGATGTGAGGCAGCAGCGCTAACCACCCGGCTCCCTGGCGATGTGAGGCAGCAGCGCTAACCACCCGGCTCCCTGGCGATGTGAGGCAGCAGAACTAACCACCCGGCTCCCTGGCGATGTGAGGCAGCAGCGCTAACCACCCGGCTCCCTGGCGATGTGAGGCAGCAGCGCTAACCACCCGGCTCCCTGGCGATGTGAGGCAGCAGCACTAACCACCCGGTTCCCTGGCGATGTGAGGCAGCGCTAACCACCCGGCTCCCTGGCGATGAGAGGCAGCGCGAACCACCCGGTTCCCTGGCGATGTGAGGCAGCAGCGCTAACCACCCGGCTCCCTGGCGATGTGAGGCAGCACTAACCACCCGGCTCCCTGGCGATGTGAGGCAGCGCTAACCACCCGGCTCCCTGGCGATGTGAGGCAGCAGCGCTAACCACCCGGCTCCCTGGCGATGAGAGGCAGCGCGAACCACCCGGTTCCCTGGCGATGTGAGGCAGCAGCGCTAACCACCCGGCTCCCTGGCGATGTGAGGCAGCACTAACCACCCGGTTCCCTGGCGATGTGAGGCAGCACTAACCACCCGGCTCCCTGGCGATGTGAGGCAGCCGCACTAACCACCCGGCTCCCTGGCGATGTGAGGCAGCACTAACCACCCGGTTCCCTGGCGATGTGAGGCAGCACTAACCACCCGGCTCCCTGGCGATGTGAGGCAGCAGCGCTAACCACCCGGCTCCCTGGCGATGTGAGGCAGCAGCGCTAACCACCCGGCTCCCTGGCGATGTGAGGCAGCAGCACTAAGCACCCGGCTCCCTGGCGATGTGAGGCAGCGCTAACCACCCGGCTCCCTGGCGATGAGAGGCAGCAGCGCTAACCACCCGGCTCCCTGGCGATGTGAGGCAGCAGCGCTAACCACCCGGCTCCCTGGCGATGTGAGGCAGCAGAACTAACCACCCGGCTCCCTGGCGATGTGAGGCAGCAGCGCTAACCACCCGGCTCCCTGGCGATGTGAGGCAGCAGCGCTAACCACCCGGCTCCCTGGCGATGTGAGGCAGCAGCACTAACCACCCGGTTCCCTGGCGATGTGAGGCAGCGCTAACCACCCGGCTCCCTGGCGATGAGAGGCAGCGCGAACCACCCGGTTCCCTGGCGATGTGAGGCAGCAGCGCTAACCACCCGGCTCCCTGGCGATGTGAGGCAGCAGCACTAACCACCCGGCTCCCTGGCGATGTGAGGCAGCACTAACCACCCGGCTCCCTGGCGATGTGAGGCAGCAGCGCTAACCACCCGGCTCCCTGGCGATGTGAGGCAGCAGCACTAACCACCCGGCTCCCTGGCGATGTGAGGCAGCACTAACCACCCGGCTCCCTGGCGATGTGAGGCAGCAGCACTAACCACCCGGCTCCCTGGCGATGTGAGGCAGCACTAACCACCCGGCTCCCTGGCGATGTGAGGCAGCAGCACTAACCACCCGGTTCCCTGGCGATGTGAGGCAGCACTAACCACCCGGCTCCCTGGCGATGTGAGGCAGCAGCGCTAACCACCCGGCTCCCTGGCGATGTGAGGCAGCAGCGCTAACCACCCGGCTCCCTGGCGATGTGAGGCAGCAGCACTAAGCACCCGGCTCCCTGGCGATGTGAGGCAGCGCTAACCACCCGGCTCCCTGGCGATGAGAGGCAGCGCGAACCACCCGGTTCCCTGGCGATGTGAGGCAGCAGCGCTAACCACCCGGCTCCCTGGCGATGTGAGGCAGCAGCGCTAACCACCCGGCTCCCTGGCGATGTGAGGCAGCAGCGCTAACCACCCGGCTCCCTGGCGATGTGAGGCAGCCGCACTAACCACCCGGCTCCCTGGCGATGTGAGGCAGCAGCGCTAACCACCCGGCTCCCTGCCGATGTGAGGCAGCAGCGCTAACCACCCGGCTCCCTGGCGATGTGAGGCAGCCGCACTAACCACCCGGCTCCCTGGCGATGTGAGGCAGCACTAACCACCCGGCTCCCTGGCGATGTGAGGCAGCAGCGCTAACCACCCGGCTCCCTGGCGATGTGAGGCAGCAGCGTAACCACCCGGCTCCCTGGCGATGTGAGGCAGCAGCGCTAACCACCCGGCTCCCTGGCGATGTGAGGCAGCAGCGTAACCACCCGGCTCCCTGGCGATGTGAGGCAGCAGAACTAACCACCCGGCTCCCTGGCGATGTGAGGCAGCAGCGCTAACCACCCGGCTCCCTGGCGATGTGAGGCAGCAGCGCTAACCACCCGGCTCCCTGGCGATGTGAGGCAGCAGCGTAACCACCCGGCTCCCTGGCGATGTGAGGCAGCAGCACTAACCGCCCGGCTCCCTGGCGATGTGAGGCAGCAGCGCTAACCACCCGGCTCCCTGGCGATGTGAGGCAGCAGAACTAACCACCCGGCTCCCTGGCGATGTGAGGCAGCAGCACTAACCGCCCGGCTCCCTGGCGATGTGAGGCAGCAGCGTAACCACCCGGCTACCTGGCGATGTGAGGCAGCAGCGCTAAGCACCCGGCTCCCTGGCGATGTGAGGCAGCACTAACCACCCGGTTCCCTGGCGATGTGAGGCAGCGCGAACCACCCGGTTCCCTGGCGATGTGAGGCAGCAGCGCTAAGCACCCGGCTCCCTGGCGATGTGAGGCAGCGCGAACCACCCGGCTCCCTGGCGATGTGAGGCAGCAGCGCTAACCACCCGGCTCCCTGGCGATGTGAGGCAGCAGCGCTAAGCACCCGGCTCCCTGGCGATGTGAGGCAGCAGCGTAACCACCCGGCTACCTGGCGATGTGAGGCAGCAGCGCTAAGCACCCGGCTCCCTGGCGATGTGAGGCAGCAGCGCTAAGCAACCGGCTCCCTGGCGACGTGAGGCAGCAGCGCTAAGCACCCGGCTCCCTGGCGATGTGAGGCAGCGCGAACCACCCGGCTCCCTGGCGATGTGAGGCAGCAGCGCTAAGCACCCGGCTCCCTGGCGATGTGAGGCAGCCGCACTAACCACCCGGCTCCCTGGCGATGTGAGGCAGCAGCGCTAACCACCCGGCTCCCTGGCGATGTGAGGCAGCACTAACCACCCGGCTCCCTGGCTATGTGAGGCAGCAGCGTAACCACCCGGCTCCCTGGCGATGTGAGGCAGCGCTAAGCACACGGCTCCCTGGCGATGTGAGGCAGCAGCGTAACCACCCGGCTCCCTGGCGATGTGAGGCTGCACTAACCACCCGGCTCCCTGGCGATGTGAGGCAGCCGCACTAACCACCCGGCTCCCTGGCGATGTGAGGCAGCCGCACTAACCACCCGGCTCCCTGGCGATGTGAGACAGCACTAACCACCCGGCTCCCTGGCGATGTGAGACAGCACTAACCACCCGGCTCCCTGGCGATGTGAGGCAGCAGCGTAACCACCCAGCTCCCTGGCGATGTGAGGCAGCAGCGCTAACCACCCGGCCCCATGGCGATGTGAGGCAGCAGTGTAACCACCCGGCTCCCTGGCGATGTGAGGCAGCAGCGCTAACCACCCGGCCCCATGGCGATGTGAGGCAGCGCTAACCACCCGGCTCCCTGGCGATGTGAGGCAGCCGCACTAACCACCCGGCTCCCTGGCGATGTGAGGCAGCAGTGTAACCACCCGGCTCCCTGGCGATGTGAGGCAGCACTAACCACCCGGCTCCCTGGCGATGTGAGGCAGCCGCACTAACCACCCGGCTCCCTGGCGATGTGAGACAGCACTAACCACCCGGCTCCCTGGCGATGCGAGGCAGCAGAACTAGCCACCCGGCTCCCTGGCGATGTGTGGCAGCGCTAACCACCCGGCTCCCTGGCGATGTGAGGCAGCCGCACTAACCACCCGGCTCCCTGGCGATGTGAGACAGCACTAACCACCCGGCTCCCTGGCGATGTGAGACAGCACTAACCACCCGGCTCCCTGGCGATGTGAGACAGCGCTAACCACCCGGCTCCCTGGCGATGTGAGGCAGCAGCGCTAACCACCCGGCTCACTGGCGATGTGAGACAGCGCTAACCACCCGGCTCCCTGGCGATGTGAGGCAGCAGCGCTAACCACCCGGCTCCCTGGCGATGTGAGGCAGCAGCGCTAACCACCCGGCTCCCTGGCGATGTGAGGCAGCAGCGCTAACCACCCGGCTCCCTGGCGATGTGAGGCAGCAGCGCTAACCACCCGGCTCCCTGGCGATGTGAGGCAGCAGCGCTAACCACCCGGCTCCCTGGCGATGTGAGGCAGCGCTAACCACCCGGCTCCCTGGCGATGTGAGGCAGCAGCGCTCACCACCCGGCTCCCTGGCAATGTGAGGCAGCAGCGCTCACCACCCGGCTCCCTGGCGATGTGAGGCAGCAGCGCTAACCACCCGGCTCCCTGGCGATGTGAGGCAGCAGCGCTAACCACCCGGCTCCCTGGCGATGTGAGGCAGCAGCGCTAACCACCCGGCTCCCTGGCGATGTGAGGCAGCAGCACTAAGCACCCGGCTCCCTGGCGATGTGAGGCAGCAGCGCTAACCACCCGGCTCCCTGGCGATGTGAGGCAGCAGCGCTAACCACACGGCTCCCTGGCGATGTGAGGCAGCAGCGCTAACCACCCGGCTCCCTGGCGATGTGAGGCAGCAGCGCTAACCACCCGGCTCCCTGGCGATGTGAGGCAGCAGCGTAACCACCCGGCTCCCTGGCGATGTGAGGCAGCAGCGTAACCACCCAGCTCCCTGGCGATGTGAGGCAGCAGCGCTAAGCACCCGGCTCCCTGGCGATGTGAAGCAGCGCTAACCACCCGGCTCCCTGGCGATGTGAGGCAGCAGCGCTAAGCACCTGGCTCCCTGGCGATGTGAGGCAGCAGCGTAACCACCCGGCTCCCTGGCGATGTGAGGCAGCAGCGCTAAGCACCCGGCTCCCTGGCGATGTGAAGCAGCGCTAACCACCCGGCTCCCTGGCGATGTGAGGCAGCAGCGCTAAGCACCCGGCTCCCAGGCGATGTGAGGCAGCAGCGTAACCACCCGGCTCCCTGGCGATGTGAGGCAGCAGCGCTAACCACCCGGCTCCCTGGCGATGTGAGGCAGCAGAACTAACCACCCAGCTCCCTGGCGATGTGAGGCAGCAGCGCTAACCACCCGGCTCCCTGGCGATGTGAGGCAGCAGCGCTAAGCACCCGGCTCCCTGGCGATGTGAGGCAGCAGCGTAACCACCCGGCTCCCTGGCGATGTGAGGCAGCAGCGCTAACCACCCGGCTCCCTGGCGATGTGAGGCAGCAGCGCTAACCACCCGGCTCCCTGGCGATGTGAGGCAGCGCTAACCACCCGGCTCCCTGGCGATGTGAGGCAGCAGCGTAACCACCCGGCTCCCTGGCGATGTGAGGCAGCGCTAACCACCCGGCTCCCTGGCGATGTGAGGCAGCATCGTAACCACCCGGCTCCCTGGCGATGTGAGGCAGCAGCGCTAACCACCCGGCTCTCTGGCGATGTGAGGCAGCTCTAACCACCCGGCTCCCTGGCGATGTGAGGCAGCAGCGCTAACCACCCGGCTCCCTGGCGATGTGAGGCAGCAGCGCTAACCACCCGGCTCCCTGGCGATGTGAGGCAGCAGCGCTAACCATCCGGCTCCCTGGCGATGTGAGGCAGCACTAACCACCCGGCTCCCTGGCGATGTGAGGCAGCAGCACTAACCACCCGGCTCCCTGGCGATGTGAGGCAGCAGCGCTAACCACCCGGCTCCCTGGCGATGTGAGGCAGCAGCGCTAACCACCCGGCTCCCTGGCGATGTGAGGCAGCAGCGCTAACCACCCGGCTCCCTAGCAATGTGAGGCAGCAGAACTAACCACCCGGCTCCCTGGCGATGTGAGGCAGCAGAACTAACCACCCGGCTCCCTGGCGATGTGAGGCAGCAGCGCTAACCACCCGGACCCTGGCGATGTGAGGCAGCAGCGCTAACCACCCGGCTCCCTGGCAATGTGAGGCAGCAGAACTAACCACCCGGCTCCCTGGCGATGTGAGGCAGCACTAACCACCCGGCTCCCTGGCGATGTGAGGCAGCAGCGCTAACCACCCGGCTCCCTGGCGATGTGAGGCAGCAGAACTAACCACCCGGCTCCCTGGCGATGTGAGGCAGCAGAACTAACCACCCGGCTCCCTGGCGATGTGAAACAGCAGCGCTAATCACCCAGCTCCCTGGCGATGTGAGGCAGCAGAACTAACCACCCGGCTCCCTGGCAATGTGAGGCAGCAGAACTAACCACCCGGCTCCCTGGCGATGTGAAACAGCAGCGCTAATCACCCAGCTCCCTGGCGATGTGAGGCAGCAGAACTAACCACCCGGCGCCCAGGCGATGTGAGGCAGCAGAACTGACCACCCGGCTCCCTGGCGATGTGAGGCAGCAGCGTAACCACCCAGCTCCCTGGCGATGTGAGGCAGCAGAACTAACCACCCGGCTCCCTGGCAATGTGAGGCAGCGGAACTAACCACCCGGCTCCCTGGCGATGTGAGGCAGCAGCGCTAACCACCCGGCTCCTTGGCGATGTGAGGCAGCAGCGCTAACCACCCGGCTCCCTGGCGATGTGAGGCAGCGCTAACCACCCGGCTCCCTGGCGATGTGAGGCAGCAGCGTAACCACCCGGCTCCCTGGCGATGTGAGGCAGCAGCGCTAACCACCCGGCTCCTTGGCGATGTGAGGCAGCAGCGTAACCACCCGGCTCCCTGGTGATGTGAGGCAGCGCTAACCACCCGGCTCCCTGGCGATGTGAGGCAGCAGCGCTCACCACCCGGCTCCCTGGCGATGTGAGGCAGCAGCGCTAACCACCCGGCTCCCTGGCGATGTGAGGCAGCAGCGCTAACCACCCGGCTCCCTGGCGATGTGAGGCAGCAGCGCTAACTACCCGGCTCCCTGGCGATGTGAGGCAGCAGCACTAAGCACCCGGCTCCCTGGCGATGTGAGGCAGCAGCGCTAACCACCCGGCTCCCTGGCGATGTGAGGCAGCAGCGCTAACCACACGGCTCCCTGGCGATGTGAGGCAGCAGCGCTAACCACCCGGCTCCCTGGCGATGTGAGGCAGCAGCGCTAACCACCCGGCTCCCTGGCGATGTGAGGCAGCAGCGTAACCACCCGGCTCCCTGGCGATGTGAGGCAGCAGCGTAACCACCCAGCTCCCTGGCGATGTGAGGCAGCAGCGTAACCACCCGGCTCCCTGGCGATGTGAGGCAGCAGCGTAACCACCCGGCTCCCTGGCGATGTGAGGCAGCAGCGTAACCACCCGGCTCCCTGGCGATGTGAGGCAGCAGCGTAACCACCCGGCTCCCTGGCGATGTGAGGCAGCAGCGTAACCACCCGGCTCCCTGGCGATGTGAGGCAGCAGCACTAACCACCCGGCTGCCTGGCGATGTGAGGCAGCAGCGTAACCACCCGGCTCCCTGGCGATGTGAGGCAGCAGAACTAACCACCTGGCTCCCTGGCGATGTGAGGCAGCAGAACTAACCTCCCGGCTCCCTGGTGATGTGAGGCAGCAGCGCTAACCACCCGGCTCCCTGGCGATGTGAGGCAGCAGAACTAACCACCCGGCTCCCTGGTGATGTGAGGCAGCAGCGCTAACCACCCGGCTCCCTGGCGATGTGAGGCAGCAGAACTAACCCCACGGCTCCCTGGCGATGTGAGGCAGCAGCGCTAACCACCCGGCTCCCTGGCGATGTGAGGCAGCAGAACTAACCACCCGGCTCCCTGGCGATGTGAGGCAGCAGCGCTAACCACCCGGCTCCCTGGCGATGTGAGACAGCAGCGTAACCACCCCGCTCCCTGGTGATGTGAGGCAGCAGCGCTAACCACCCGGCTCCCTGGCGATGTGAGGCAGCAGAACTAACCACCCGGCTCCCTGGCGATGTGAGGCAGCAGCGCTAACCACCCGGCTCCCTGGCGATGTGAGGCAGCAGCGCTAACCACCCGGCTCCCTGGCGATGTGAGGCAGCAGCGCTAACCACCCGGCTCCCTGGCGATGTGAGGCAGCAGCGCTAACCACCCGGCTCCCTAGCAATGTGAGGCAGCAGAACTAACCACCCGGCTCCCTGGCGATGTGAAGCAGCAGAACTAACCACCCGGCTCCCTGGCGATGTGAGGCAGCAGCGCTAACCACCCGGACCCTGGCGATGTGAGGCAGCAGCGCTAACCACCCGGCTCCCTGGCAATGTGAGGCAGCAGAACTAACCACCCGGCTCCCTGGCGATGTGAGGCAGCACTAACCACCCGGCTCCCTGGCGATGTGAGGCAGCAGCGCTAACCACCCGGCTCCCTGGCGATGTGAGGCAGCAGAACTAACCACCCGGCTCCCTGGCGATGTGAGGCAGCAGAACTAACCACCCGGCTCCCTGGCGATGTGAAACAGCAGCGCTAATCACCCAGCTCCCTGGCGATGTGAGGCAGCAGAACTAACCACCCGGCTCCCTGGCAATGTGAGGCAGCAGAACTAACCACCCCGCTCCCTGGCGATGTGAAACAGCAGCGCTAATCACCCAGCTCCCTGGCGATGTGAGGCAGCAGAACTAACCACCCGGCGCCCAGGCGATGTGAGGCAGCAGAACTGACCACCCGGCTCCCTGGCGATGTGAGGCAGCAGCGTAACCACCCAGCTCCCTGGCGATGTGAGGCAGCAGAACTAACCACCCGGCTCCCTGGCAATGTGAGGCAGCGGAACTAACCACCCGGCTCCCTGGCGATGTGAGGCAGCAGCGCTAACCACCCGGCTCCTTGGCGATGTGAGGCAGCAGCGCTAACCACCCGGCTCCCTGGCGATGTGAGGCAGCGCTAACCACCCGGCTCCCTGGCGATGTGAGGCAGCAGCACTAACCACCCGGCTCCCTGGCGATGTGAGGCAGCAGCGCTAACCACCCGGCTCCCTGGCGATGTGAGGCAGCAGCGCTAACCACCCGGCTCCCTGGCGATGTGAGGCAGCAGCGCTAACCACCCGGCTCCCTAGCAATGTGAGGCAGCAGAACTAACCACCCGGCTCCCTGGCGATGTGAGGCAGCAGAACTAACCACCCGGCTCCCTGGCGATGTGAGGCAGCACTAACCACCCGGCTCCCTGGCGATGTGAGGCAGCAGCGCTAACCACCCGGCTCCCTGGCGATGTGAGGCAGCAGAACTAACCACCCGGCTCCCTGGCGATGTGAGGCAGCAGAACTAACCACCCGGCTCCCTGGCGATGTGAAACAGCAGCGCTTATCACCCAGCTCCCTGGCGATGTGAGGCAGCAGAACTAACCACCCGGCTCCCTGGCAATGTGAGGCAGCAGAACTAACCACCCGGCTCCCTGGCGATGTGAAACAGCAGCGCTAATCACCCAGCTCCCTGGCGATGTGAGGCAGCAGAACTAACCACCCGGCGCCCAGGCGATGTGAGGCAGCAGCGTAATCACCCAGCTCCCTGGCGATGTGAGGCAGCAGAACTAACCACCCGGCTCCCTGGCAATGTGAGGCAGCGGAACTAACCACCCGGCTCCCTGGCGATGTGAGGCAGCAGCGCTAACCACCCGGCTCCTTGGCGATGTGAGGCAGCAGCGCTAACCACCCGGCTCCCTGGCGATGTGAGGCAGTAGCACTAACCACCCGGCTCCCTGGCGATGTGAGGCAGCCGCACTAACCACCCGGCTCCCTGGCGATGTGAGGCAGCGCTAACCACCCGGCTCCCTGGCGATGTGAGGCAGCAGCGTAACCACCCGGCTCCCTGGTGATGTGAGGCAGCAGCGCTAACCACCCGGCTCCCTGGCGATGTGAGGCAGCAGCGTAACCACCCGGCTCCCTGGTGATGTGAGGCAGCGCTAACCACCCGGCTCCCTGGTGATGTGAGGCAGCAGCGCTAACCACCCGGCTCCCCGGCGATGTGAGGCAGCAGCGTAACCACCCGGCTCCCTGGCGATGTGAGGCAGCAGAACTAACCACCCGGCTCCCTGGCGATGTGAGGCAGCACTAACCACCCGGCTCCCTGGCGATGTGAGGCAGCAGCGTAACCACCCGGCTCCCTGGCGATGTGAGGCAGCAGAACTAACCACCCGGCTCCCTGGCGATGTGAGGCAGCAGCGCTAACCACCCGGCTCCCTGGCGATGTGAGGCAGCGCTAACCACCCGGCTCCCTGGCGATGTGAGGCAGCAGCGTAACCACCCGGCTCCCTGGCGATGTGAGGCAGCACTAACCACCCGGCTCCCTGGCGATGTGAGGCAGCAGCGTAACCACCCGGCTCCCTGGCGATGTGAGGCAGCACTAACCACCCGGCTCCCTGGCGATGTGAGGCAGCAGCGCTAACCACCCGGCTCCCTGGCGATGTGAGGCAGCAGCGCTAACCACCCGGCTCCCTGGCGATGTGAGGCAGCAGCGCTAACCACCCGGCTCCCTGGCGATGTGAGGCAGCGCTAACCACCCGGCTCCCTGGCGATGTGAGGCAGCAGCGTAACCACCCGGCTCCCTGGCGATGTGAGGCAGCAGCGTAACCACCCGGCTCCCTGGCGATGTGAGGCAGCAGCGTAACCACCCGGCTCCCTGGTGATGTGAGGCAGCGCTAACCACCCGGCTCCCTGGCGATGTGAGGCAGCAGCGCTCACCACCCGGCTCCCTGGCGATGTGAGGCAGCAGCGCTAACCACCCGGCTCCCTGGCGATGTGAGGCAGCAGCGCTAACCACCCGGCTCCCTGGCGATGTGAGGCAGCAGCGCTAACTACCCGGCTCCCTGGCGATGTGAGGCAGCAGCACTAAGCACCCGGCTCCCTGGCGATGTGAGGCAGCAGCGCTAACCACCCGGCTCCCTGGCGATGTGAGGCAGCAGCGCTAACCACACGGCTCCCTGGCGATGTGAGGCAGCAGCGCTAACCACCCGGCTCCCTGGCGATGTGAGGCAGCAGCGCTAACCACCCGGCTCCCTGGCGATGTGAGGCAGCAGCGTAACCACCCGGCTCCCTGGCGATGTGAGGCAGCAGCGTAACCACCCAGCTCCCTGGCGATGTGAGGCAGCAGCGTAACCACCCGGCTCCCTGGCGATGTGAGGCAGCAGCGTAACCACCCGGCTCCCTGCCGATGTGAGGCAGCAGCGTAACCACCCGGCTCCCTGGCGATGTGAGGCAGCAGCGTAACCACCCGGCTCCCTGGCGATGTGAGGCAGCAGCGTAACCACCCGGCTCCCTGGCGATGTGAGGCAGCAGCACTAACCACCCGGCTGCCTGGCGATGTGAGGCAGCAGCGTAACCACCCGGCTCCCTGGCGATGTGAGGCAGCAGAACTAACCACCTGGCTCCCTGGCGATGTGAGGCAGCAGAACTAACCTCCCGGCTCCCTGGTGATGTGAGGCAGCAGCGCTAACCACCCGGCTCCCTGGCGATGTGAGGCAGCAGAACTAACCACCCGGCTCCCTGGTGATGTGAGGCAGCAGCGCTAACCACCCGGCTCCCTGGCGATGTGAGGCAGCAGAACTAACCCCACGGCTCCCTGGCGATGTGAGGCAGCAGCGCTAACCACCCGGCTCCCTGGCGATGTGAGGCAGCAGAACTAACCACCCGGCTCCCTGGCGATGTGAGGCAGCAGCGCTAACCACCCGGCTCCCTGGCGATGTGAGACAGCAGCGTAACCACCCCGCTCCCTGGTGATGTGAGGCAGCAGCGCTAACCACCCGGCTCCCTGGCGATGTGAGGCAGCAGAACTAACCACCCGGCTCCCTGGCGATGTGAGGCAGCAGCGCTAACCACCCGGCTCCCTGGCGATGTGAGGCAGCAGCGCTAACCACCCGGCTCCCTGGCGATGTGAGGCAGCAGCGCTAACCACCCGGCTCCCTGGCGATGTGAGGCAGCAGCGCTAACCACCCGGCTCCCTAGCAATGTGAGGCAGCAGAACTAACCACCCGGCTCCCTGGCGATGTGAGGCAGCAGAACTAACCACCCGGCTCCCTGGCGATGTGAGGCAGCAGCGCTAACCACCCGGACCCTGGCGATGTGAGGCAGCAGCGCTAACCACCCGGCTCCCTGGCAATGTGAGGCAGCAGAACTAACCACCCGGCTCCCTGGCGATGTGAGGCAGCACTAACCACCCGGCTCCCTGGCGATGTGAGGCAGCAGCGCTAACCACCCGGCTCCCTGGCGATGTGAGGCAGCAGAACTAACCACCCGGCTCCCTGGCGATGTGAGGCAGCAGAACTAACCACCCGGCTCCCTGGCGATGTGAAACAGCAGCGCTAATCACCCAGCTCCCTGGCGATGTGAGGCAGCAGAACTAACCACCCGGCTCCCTGGCAATGTGAGGCAGCAGAACTAACCACCCCGCTCCCTGGCGATGTGAAACAGCAGCGCTAATCACCCAGCTCCCTGGCGATGTGAGGCAGCAGAACTAACCACCCGGCGCCCAGGCGATGTGAGGCAGCAGAACTGACCACCCGGCTCCCTGGCGATGTGAGGCAGCAGCGTAACCACCCAGCTCCCTGGCGATGTGAGGCAGCAGAACTAACCACCCGGCTCCCTGGCAATGTGAGGCAGCGGAACTAACCACCCGGCTCCCTGGCGATGTGAGGCAGCAGCGCTAACCACCCGGCTCCTTGGCGATGTGAGGCAGCAGCGCTAACCACCCGGCTCCCTGGCGATGTGAGGCAGCGCTAACCACCCGGCTCCCTGGCGATGTGAGGCAGCAGCACTAACCACCCGGCTCCCTGGCGATGTGAGGCAGCAGCGCTAACCACCCGGCTCCCTGGCGATGTGAGGCAGCAGCGCTAACCACCCGGCTCCCTGGCGATGTGAGGCAGCAGCGCTAACCACCCGGCTCCCTGGCGATGTGAGGCAGCAGAACTAACCACCCGGCTCCCTGGCGATGTGAGGCAGCAGAACTAACCACCCGGCTCCCTGGCGATGTGAGGCAGCAGCGCTAACCACCCGGACCCTGGCGATGTGAGGCAGCAGCGCTAACCACCCGGCTCCCTGGCAATGTGAGGCAGCAGAACTAACCACCCGGCTCCCTGGCGATGTGAGGCAGCACTAACCACCCGGCTCCCTGGCGATGTGAGGCAGCAGCGCTAACCACCCGGCTCCCTGGCGATGTGAGGCAGCAGAACTAACCACCCGGCTCCCTGGCGATGTGAGGCAGCAGAACTAACCACCCGGCTCCCTGGCGATGTGAAACAGCAGCGCTTATCACCCAGCTCCCTGGCGATGTGAGGCAGCAGAACTAACCACCCGGCTCCCTGGCAATGTGAGGCAGCAGAACTAACCACCCGGCTCCCTGGCGATGTGAAACAGCAGCGCTAATCACCCAGCTCCCTGGCGATGTGAGGCAGCAGAACTAACCACCCGGCGCCCAGGCGATGTGAGGCAGCAGCGTAATCACCCAGCTCCCTGGCGATGTGAGGCAGCAGAACTAACCACCCGGCTCCCTGGCAATGTGAGGCAGCGGAACTAACCACCCGGCTCCCTGGCGATGTGAGGCAGCAGCGCTAACCACCCGGCTCCTTGGCGATGTGAGGCAGCAGCGCTAACCACCCGGCTCCCTGGCGATGTGAGGCAGCGCTAACCACCCGGCTCCCTGGCGATGTGAGGCAGTAGCACTAACCACCCGGCTCCCTGGCGATGTGAGGCAGCCGCACTAACCACCCGGCTCCCTGGCGATGTGAGGCAGCGCTAACCACCCGGCTCCCTGGCGATGTGAGGCAGCAGCGTAACCACCCGGCTCCCTGGTGATGTGAGGCAGCAGCGTAACCACCCGGCTCCCTGGTGATGTGAGGCAGCAGCGCTAACCACCCGGCTCCCTGGCGATGTGAGGCAGCAGCGTAACCACCCGGCTCCCTGGTGATGTGAGGCAGCAGCGTAACCACCCGGCTCCCTGGTGATGTGAGGCAGCGCTAACCACCCGGCTCCCTGGTGATGTGAGGCAGCAGCGCTAACCACCCGGCTCCCCGGCGATGTGAGGCAGCAGCGTAACCACCCGGCTCCCTGGCGATGTGAGGCAGCAGAACTAACCACCCGGCTCCCTGGCGATGTGAGGCAGCACTAACCACCCGGCTCCCTGGCGATGTGAGGCAGCAGCGTAACCACCCGGCTCCCTGGCGATGTGAGGCAGCAGAACTAACCACCCGGCTCCCTGGCGATGTGAGGCAGCAGCGCTAACCACCCGGCTCCCTGGCGATGTGAGGCAGCGCTAACCACCCGGCTCCCTGGCGATGTGAGGCAGCAGCGTAACCACCCGGCTCCCTGGCGATGTGAGGCAGCACTAACCACCCGGCTCCCTGGCGATGTGAGGCAGCAGCGCTAACCGCCCGGCTCCCTGGCGATGTGAGGCAGCCGCACTAACCACCCGGCTCCCTGGCGATGTGAGGCAGCACTAACCGCCCGGCTCCCTGGCGATGTGAGGCAGCCGCACTAACCACCCGGCTCCCTGGCGATGTGAGGCAGCACTAACCGCCCGGCTCCCTGGCGATGTGAGGCAGCAGCGTAACCACCCGGCTCCCTGGCGATGTGAGGCAGCAGAACTAACCGCCCGGCTCCCTGGCGATGTGAGGCAGCAGCGCTAACCACCCGGCTCCCTGGCGATGTGAGGCAGCACTAACCGCCCGGCTCCCTGGCGATGTGAGACAGCACTAACCACCCGGCTCCCTGGCGATGTGAGGCAGCAGAACTAACCACCCGGCTCCCTGGCGATGTGAGGCAGCACTAACCACCCGGCTCCCTGGCGATATGAGGCAGCAGCGCTAACCACCCGGCTCCCTGGCGATGTGAGGCAGCAGAACTAACCACCCGGCTCCCTGGCGATGTGAGGCAGCAGAACTAACCACCCGGCTCCCTGGCGATGTGAAACAGCAGCGCTAATCACCCAGCTCCCTGGCGATGTGAGGCAGCAGAACTAACCACCCGGCTCCCTGGCAATGTGAGGCAGCAGAACTAACCACCCCGCTCCCTGGCGATGTGAAACAGCAGCGCTAATCACCCAGCTCCCTGGCGATGTGAGGCAGCAGAACTAACCACCCGGCGCCCAGGCGATGTGAGGCAGCAGAACTGACCACCCGGCTCCCTGGCGATGTGAGGCAGCAGCGTAACCACCCAGCTCCCTGGCGATGTGAGGCAGCAGAACTAACCACCCGGCTCCCTGGCAATGTGAGGCAGCGGAACTAACCACCCGGCTCCCTGGCGATGTGAGGCAGCAGCGCTAACCACCCGGCTCCTTGGCGATGTGAGGCAGCAGCGCTAACCACCCGGCTCCCTGGCGATGTGAGGCAGCGCTAACCACCCGGCTCCCTGGCGATGTGAGGCAGCAGCACTAACCACCCGGCTCCCTGGCGATGTGAGGCAGCAGCGCTAACCACCCGGCTCCCTGGCGATGTGAGGCAGCAGCGCTAACCACCCGGCTCCCTGGCGATGTGAGGCAGCAGCGCTAACCACCCGGCTCCCTGGCGATGTGAGGCAGCAGAACTAACCACCCGGCTCCCTGGCGATGTGAGGCAGCAGAACTAACCACCCGGCTCCCTGGCGATGTGAGGCAGCAGCGCTAACCACCCGGACCCTGGCGATGTGAGGCAGCAGCGCTAACCACCCGGCTCCCTGGCAATGTGAGGCAGCAGAACTAACCACCCGGCTCCCTGGCGATGTGAGGCAGCACTAACCACCCGGCTCCCTGGCGATGTGAGGCAGCAGCGCTAACCACCCGGCTCCCTGGCGATGTGAGGCAGCAGAACTAACCACCCGGCTCCCTGGCGATGTGAGGCAGCAGAACTAACCACCCGGCTCCCTGGCGATGTGAAACAGCAGCGCTTATCACCCAGCTCCCTGGCGATGTGAGGCAGCAGAACTAACCACCCGGCTCCCTGGCAATGTGAGGCAGCAGAACTAACCACCCGGCTCCCTGGCGATGTGAAACAGCAGCGCTAATCACCCAGCTCCCTGGCGATGTGAGGCAGCAGAACTAACCACCCGGCGCCCAGGCGATGTGAGGCAGCAGCGTAATCACCCAGCTCCCTGGCGATGTGAGGCAGCAGAACTAACCACCCGGCTCCCTGGCAATGTGAGGCAGCGGAACTAACCACCCGGCTCCCTGGCGATGTGAGGCAGCAGCGCTAACCACCCGGCTCCTTGGCGATGTGAGGCAGCAGCGCTAACCACCCGGCTCCCTGGCGATGTGAGGCAGCGCTAACCACCCGGCTCCCTGGCGATGTGAGGCAGTAGCACTAACCACCCGGCTCCCTGGCGATGTGAGGCAGCCGCACTAACCACCCGGCTCCCTGGCGATGTGAGGCAGCGCTAACCACCCGGCTCCCTGGCGATGTGAGGCAGCAGCGTAACCACCCGGCTCCCTGGTGATGTGAGGCAGCAGCGTAACCACCCGGCTCCCTGGTGATGTGAGGCAGCAGCGCTAACCACCCGGCTCCCTGGCGATGTGAGGCAGCAGCGTAACCACCCGGCTCCCTGGTGATGTGAGGCAGCAGCGTAACCACCCGGCTCCCTGGTGATGTGAGGCAGCGCTAACCACCCGGCTCCCTGGTGATGTGAGGCAGCAGCGCTAACCACCCGGCTCCCCGGCGATGTGAGGCAGCAGCGTAACCACCCGGCTCCCTGGCGATGTGAGGCAGCAGAACTAACCACCCGGCTCCCTGGCGATGTGAGGCAGCACTAACCACCCGGCTCCCTGGCGATGTGAGGCAGCAGCGTAACCACCCGGCTCCCTGGCGATGTGAGGCAGCAGAACTAACCACCCGGCTCCCTGGCGATGTGAGGCAGCAGCGCTAACCACCCGGCTCCCTGGCGATGTGAGGCAGCGCTAACCACCCGGCTCCCTGGCGATGTGAGGCAGCAGCGTAACCACCCGGCTCCCTGGCGATGTGAGGCAGCACTAACCACCCGGCTCCCTGGCGATGTGAGGCAGCAGCGCTAACCGCCCGGCTCCCTGGCGATGTGAGGCAGCCGCACTAACCACCCGGCTCCCTGGCGATGTGAGGCAGCACTAACCGCCCGGCTCCCTGGCGATGTGAGGCAGCCGCACTAACCACCCGGCTCCCTGGCGATGTGAGGCAGCACTAACCGCCCGGCTCCCTGGCGATGTGAGGCAGCAGCGTAACCACCCGGCTCCCTGGCGATGTGAGGCAGCAGAACTAACCGCCCGGCTCCCTGGCGATGTGAGGCAGCAGCGCTAACCACCCGGCTCCCTGGCGATGTGAGGCAGCACTAACCGCCCGGCTCCCTGGCGATGTGAGACAGCACTAACCACCCGGCTCCCTGGCGATGTGAGGCAGCACTAACCGCCCGGCTCCCTGGCGATGTGAGGCAGCCGCACTAACCACCCGGCTCCCTGGCGATGTGAGGCAGCCGCACTAACCGCCCGGCTCCCTGGCGATGTGAGGCAGCAGCGCTCACCACCCGGCTCCCTGGCGATGTGAGGCAGCAGCGCTCACCACCCGGCTCCCTGGCGATGTGAGGCAGCACTAACCGCCCGGCTCCCTGGCGATGTGAGACAGCAGCGCTAACCACCCGGCTCCCTGGCGATGTGCGACCGCAGCGCTAACCACCCGGCTCCCTGGCTATGTGAGACAGCAGAACTAACCCCACGGGTCCCTGGCGATGTGCGACCGCAGCGCTAACCACCCGGCTCCCTGGCTATGTGAGGCAGCAGCGTAACCACCGGGCTCCCTGGCGATGTGAGGCAGCAGAACTAACCACCCGGCTCCCTGGCGATGTGAGGCAGCAGCGTAACCACCGGGCTCCCTGGCGATGTGAGACAGCAGAACTAACCACCCGGCTCCCTGGCGATGTGAGGCAGCCGCACTAACCACCCGGCTCCCTGGCGATGTGAGGCAGCAGCGTAACCACCCGGCTCCCTGGCGATGTGAGGCAGCGCTAACCACCCGGCTCCCTGGCGATGTGAGGCAGCAGAACTAACCACCCGGCTCCCTGGCGATGTGAGGCAGCACTAACCACCCGGCTACCTGGCGATGTGAGGCAGCAGAACTAACCACCCGGCTCCCTGGCGATGTGAGGCAGCACTAACCACCCGGCTCCCTGGCGATGTGAGGCAGCACTAACCACCCGGCTCCCTGGCGATGTGAGGCAGCACTAACCACCCGGCTACCTGGCGATGTGAGGCAGCAGAACTAACCACCCGGCTCCCTGGCGATGCGAGGCAGCACTAACCACCCGGCTCACTGGCGATGTGAGGCAGCAGAACTAACCACCCGGCTCCCTGGCGATGTGAGGCAGCACTAACCACCCGGCTACCTGGCGATGTGAGGCAGCAGAACTAACCACCCGGCTCCCTGGCGATGTGAGGCAGCACTAACCACCCGGCTCCCTGGCGATGTGAGGCAGCACTAACCACCCGGCTACCTGGCGATGTGAGGCAGCAGAACTAACCACCCGGCTCCCTGGCGATGCGAGGCAGCACTAACCACCCGGCTCACTGGCGATGTGAGGCAGCAGAACTAACCACCCGGCTCCCTGGCGATGTGAGGCAGCAGCACTAACCACCCGGCTCCCTGGCGATGTGAGGCAGCAGAACTAACCACCCGGCTCCCTGGCGATGTAAGGCAGCAGAACTAACCACCCGGCTCCCTGGCGATGTGAGGCAGCACTAACCACCCGGCTCCCTGGCGATGTGAGGCAGCAGCGTAACCACCCGGCTCCCTGGCGATGTGAGGCAGCCGCACTAACCACCCGGCTCCCTGGCGATGTGAGGCAGCAGCGTAACCACCCGGCTCCCTGGCGATGTGAGGCAGCACTAACCGCCCGGCTCCCTGGCGATGTGAGGCAGCCGCACTAACCACCCGGCTCCCTGGCGATGTGAGGCAGCAGCGTAACCACCCGGCTCCCTGGCGATGTGAGGCAGCAGAACTAACCGCCCGGCTCCCTGGCGATGTGAGGCAGCACTAACCGCCCGGCTCCCTGGCGATGTGAGGCAGCCGCACTAACCACCCGGCTCCCTGGCGATGTGAGGCAGCCGCACTAACCGCCCGGCTCCCTGGCGATGTGAGGCAGCACTAACCACCCGGCTCCCTGGCGATGTGAGGCAGCACTAACCGCCCGGCTCCCTGGCGATGTGCGACCGCAGCGCTAACCACCCGGCTCCCTGGCGATGTGAGACAGCAGAACTAACCACCCGGCTCCCTGGCGATGTGAGGCAGCAGCATAACCACCCGGCTCCCTGGCGATGTGAGGCAGCAGCGCTAACCACCCGGCTCCCTGGCGATGTCAGGCAGCAGAACTAACCACCCAGCTCCCTGGCGATGTGAGGCAGCAGCGTAACCACCCGGCTCCCTGGCGATGTGAGGTAGCAGCGCTAACCACCCGGCTCCCTGGCTATGTGAGGCAGCAGCGTAACCACCCAGCTCCCTGGCGATGTGAGGCAGCGCTAACCACCCGGCTCCCTGGCGATGTGAGGCAGCACTAACCACCCGGCTCCCTGGCGATGTGAGGCAGCAGAACTAACCACCCGGCTCCCTGGCGATGTGAGGCAGCAGAACTAACCACCCGGCTCCCTAGCGATGTGAGGCAGCAGAACTAACCACCCGGCTCCCTGGCGATGTGAGGCAGCAGCGCTAACCACCCGGCTCCCTGGCAATGTGAGGCAGCAGAACTAACCACCCGGCTCCATGGCGATGTGAGGCAGCAGCGTAACCACCCAGCTCCCTGGCGATGTGAGGCAGCAGAACTAACCGCCCGGCTCCCTGGCGATGTGAGGCAGCAGAACTAACCACCCGGCTCCCTGGCGATGTGAGGCAGCAGAACTAACCACCCGGCTCCCTGGCGATGTGAGGCAGCAGAACTAACCACCCGGCTCCCTGGCGATGTGAGGCAGCAGAACTAACCACCCGGCTCCCTGGCGATGTGAGGCAGCAGCGCTAACCACCCGGCTCCCTGGTGATGTGAGGCAGCACTACCCACCCGGCTCCCTGGCGATGTGAGACAGCAGAACTAACCCCACGGCTCCCTGGCGATGTGAGACAGCAGAACTAACCACCCGGCTCCCTGGCGATTTGAGACAGCAGCGCTAACCACCCGGCTCCCTGGCGATGTGAGGCAGCACTAACCACCCGGCTCCCTGGCGATGTGAGGCAGCAGCACTAACCACCCGGCTCCCTGGCGATGTGAGGCAGCAGCGCTAACCACCCGGCTCCCTGGCGATGTGAGGCAGCAGCGCTAACCACCCGGCTCCCTGGCGATGTGAGGCAGCAGCGCTAACCATCCGGCTCCCTGGCGATGTGAGGCAGCACTAACCACCCGGCTCCCTGGCGATGTGAGGCAGCAGCACTAACCACCCGGCTCACTGGCGATGTGAGGCAGCAGCGCTAACCACCCGGCTCCCTGGCGATGTGAGGCAGCAGCGCTAACCACCCGGCTCCCTGGCGATGTGAGGCAGCAGCGCTAACCACCCGGCTCCCTAGCAATGTGAGGCAGCAGAACTAACCACCCGGCTCCCTGGCGATGTGAGGCAGCAGAACTAACCACCCGGCTCCCTGGCGATGTGAGGCAGCAGCGCTAACCACCCGGACCCTGGCGATGTGAGGCAGCAGCGCTAACCACCCGGCTCCCTGGCAATGTGAGGCAGCAGAACTAACCACCCGGCTCCCTGGCGATGTGAGGCAGCACTAACCACCCGGCTCCCTGGCGATGTGAGGCAGCAGCGCTAACCACCCGGCTCCCTGGCGATGTGAGGCAGCAGAACTAACCACCCGGCTCCCTGGCGATGTGAGGCAGCAGAACTAACCACCCGGCTCCCTGGCGATGTGAAACAGCAGCGCTAATCACCCAGCTCCCTGGCGATGTGAGGCAGCAGAACTAACCACCCGGCTCCCTGGCAATGTGAGGCAGCAGAACTAACCACCCGGCTCCCTGGCGATGTGAAACAGCAGCGCTAATCACCCAGCTCCCTGGCGATGTGAGGCAGCAGAACTAACCACCCGGCGCCCAGGCGATGTGAGGCAGCAGAACTGACCACCCGGCTCCCTGGCGATGTGAGGCAGCAGCGTAACCACCCAGCTCCCTGGCGATGTGAGGCAGCAGAACTAACCACCCGGCTCCCTGGCAATGTGAGGCAGCGGAACTAACCACCCGGCTCCCTGGCGATGTGAGGCAGCAGCGCTAACCACCCGGCTCCTTGGCGATGTGAGGCAGCAGCGCTAACCACCCGGCTCCCTGGCGATGTGAGGCAGCGCTAACCACCCGGCTCCCTGGCGATGTGAGGCAGCAGCACTAACCACCCGGCTCCCTGGCGATGTGAGGCAGCAGCGCTAACCACCCGGCTCCCTGGCGATGTGAGGCAGCAGCGCTAACCACCCGGCTCCCTGGCGATGTGAGGCAGCAGCGCTAACCACCCGGCTCCCTAGCAATGTGAGGCAGCAGAACTAACCACCCGGCTCCCTGGCGATGTGAGGCAGCAGAACTAACCACCCGGCTCCCTGGCGATGTGAGGCAGCAGCGCTAACCACCCGGACCCTGGCGATGTGAGGCAGCAGCGCTAACCACCCGGCTCCCTGGCAATGTGAGGCAGCAGAACTAACCACCCGGCTCCCTGGCGATGTGAGGCAGCACTAACCACCCGGCTCCCTGGCGATGTGAGGCAGCAGCGCTAACCACCCGGCTCCCTGGCGATGTGAGGCAGCAGAACTAACCACCCGGCTCCCTGGCGATGTGAGGCAGCAGAACTAACCACCCGGCTCCCTGGCGATGTGAAACAGCAGCGCTTATCACCCAGCTCCCTGGCGATGTGAGGCAGCAGAACTAACCACCCGGCTCCCTGGCAATGTGAGGCAGCAGAACTAACCACCCGGCTCCCTGGCGATGTGAAACAGCAGCGCTAATCACCCAGCTCCCTGGCGATGTGAGGCAGCAGAACTAACCACCCGGCTCCCTGGCAATGTGAGGCAGCGGAACTAACCACCCGGCTCCCTGGCGATGTGAGGCAGCAGCGCTCACCACCCGGCTCCCTGGCGATGTGAGGCAGCAGCGCTAACCACCGGGCTCCCTGGCGATGTGAGGCAGCAGCGCTAACCACCCGGCTCCCTGGCGATGTGAGGCAGCAGCGCTAACCACCCGGCTCCCTGGCGATGTGAGGCAGCAGCACTAAGCACCCGGCTCCCTGGCGATGTGAGGCAGCAGCGCTAACCACCCGGCTCCCTGGCGATGTGAGGCAGCAGCGCTAACCACCCGGCTCCCTGGCGATGTGAGGCAGCAGCGCTAACCACCCGGCTCCCTGGCGATGTGAGGCAGCAGCGTAACCACCCGGCTCCCTGGCGATGTGAGGCAGCAGCGTAACCACCCAGCTCCCTGGCGATGTGAGGCAGCAGCGTAACCACCCGGCTCCCTGGCGATGTGAGGCAGCGCTAACCACCCGGCTCCCTGGCGATGTGAGGCAGCACTAAGCACCCGGCTCCCTGGCGATGTGAGGCAGCAGCGCTAACCACACGGCTCCCTGGCGATGTGAGGCAGCAGCGCTAACCACCCGGCTCCCTGGCGATGTGAGGCAGCAGCGTAACCACCCGGCTCCCTGGCGATGTGAGGCAGCAGCGTAACCACCCAGCTCCCTGGCGATGTGAGGCAGCAGCGTAACCACCCGGCTCCCTGGCGATGTGAGGCAGCGCTAACCACCCGGCTCCCTGGCGATGTGAGGCAGCAGCGTAACCACCCGGCTCCCTGGCGATGTGAGGCAGCCGCACTAACCACCCGGCTCCCTGGCGATGTGAGGCAGCACTAACCACCCGGCTGCCTGGCGATGTGAGGCAGCAGAACTAACCACCTGGCTCCCTGGCGATGTGAGGCAGCAGCGTAACCACCCGGCTCCCTGGCGATGTGAGGCAGCAGAACTAACCACCTGGCTCCCTGGCGATGTGAGGCAGCAGAACTAACCACCCGGCTCCCTGGTGATGTGAGGCAGCAGCGCTAACCACCCGGCTCCCTGGCGATGTGAGGCAGCAGAACTAACCCCACGGCTCCCTGGCGATGTGAGACAGCAGAACTAACCACCCGGCTCCCTGGCGATTTGAGACAGCAGCGTAACCACCCGGCTCCCTGGCGATGTGAGGCAGCAGCGCTAACCACCCGGCTCCCTGGCGATGTGAGGCAGCAGCGCTAACCACCCGGCTCCCTGGCGATGTGAGGCAGCAGAACTAACCACCCGGCTCCCTGGCGATGTGAGGCAGCAGAACTAACTACCCGGCTCCCTGGCGATGTGAGGCAGCAGCGCTAACCACCCGGACCCTGGCGATGTGAGGCAGCAGCGCTAACCACCCGGCTCCCTGGCAATGTGAGGCAGCAGAACTAACCACCCGGCTCCCTGGCGATGTGAGGCAGCACTAACCACCCGGCTCCCTGGCGATGTGAGGCAGCAGCGCTAACCACCCGGCTCCCTGGCGATGTGAGGCAGCAGAACTAACCACCCGGCTCCCTGGCGATGTGAGGCAGCAGAACTAACCACCCGGCTCCCTGGCGATGTGAAACAGCAGCGCTAATCACCCAGCTCCCTGGCGATGTGAGGCAGCAGAACTAACCACCCGGCTCCCTGGCAATGTGAGGCAGCAGAACTAACCACCCGGCTCCCTGGCGATGTGAAACAGCAGCGCTAATCACCCAGCTCCCTGGCGATGTGAGGCAGCAGAACTAACCACCCGGCGCCCAGGCGATGTGAGGCAGCAGAACTGACCACCCGGCTCCCTGGCGATGTGAGGCAGCAGCGTAACCACCCAGCTCCCTGGCGATGTGAGGCAGCAGAACTAACCACCCGGCTCCCTGGCAATGTGAGGCAGCGGAACTAACCACCCGGCTCCCTGGCGATGTGAGGCAGCAGCGCTAACCACCCGGCTCCTTGGCGATGTGAGGCAGCAGCGCTAACCACCCGGCTCCCTGGCGATGTGAGGCAGCGCTAACCACCCGGCTCCCTGGCGATGTGAGGCAGCAGCGCTAACCACCCGGCTCCCTGGCGATGTGAGGCAGCCGCACTAACCACCCGGCTCCCTGGCGATGTGAGGCAGCAGCACTAACCACCCGGCTCCCTGGCGATGTGAGGCAGCAGCGCTAACCACCCGGCTCCCTGGCGATGTGAGGCAGCAGCGCTAACCACCCGGCTCCCTGGCGATGTGAGGCAGCAGCGCTAACCACCCGGCTCCCTAGCAATGTGAGGCAGCAGAACTAACCACCCGGCTCCCTGGCGATGTGAGGCAGCAGAACTAACCACCCGGCTCCCTGGCGATGTGAGGCAGCAGCGCTAACCACCCGGACCCTGGCGATGTGAGGCAGCAGCGCTAACCACCCGGCTCCCTGGCGATGTGAGGCAGCACTAACCACCCGGCTCCCTGGCGATGTGAGGCAGCAGCGCTAACCACCCGGCTCCCTGGCGATGTGAGGCAGCAGAACTAACCACCCGGCTCCCTGGCGATGTGAGGCAGCAGAACTAACCACCCGGCTCCCTGGCGATGTGAAACAGCAGCGCTTATCACCCAGCTCCCTGGCGATGTGAGGCAGCAGAACTAACCACCCGGCTCCCTGGCAATGTGAGGCAGCAGAACTAACCACCCGGCTCCCTGGCGATGTGAAACAGCAGCGCTAATCACCCAGCTCCCTGGCGATGTGAGGCAGCAGAACTAACCACCCGGCGCCCAGGCGATGTGAGGCAGCAGCGTAACCACCAGGCTCCCTGGCGATGTGAGGCAGCAGAACTAACCACCCGGCTCCCTGGCAATGTGAGGCAGCGGAACTAACCACCCGGCTCCCTGGCGATGTGAGGCAGCAGCGCTAACCACCCGGCTCCTTGGCGATGTGAGGCAGCAGCGCTAACCACCCGGCTCCCTGGCGATGTGAGGCAGCGCTAACCACCCGGCTCCCTGGCGATGTGAGGCAGCAGCGTAACCACCCGGCTCCCTGGTGATGTGAGGCAGCAGCGTAACCACCCGGCTCCCTGGTGATGTGAGGCAGCAGCGTAACCACCCGGCTCCCTGGTGATGTGAGGCAGCGCTAACCACCCGGCTCCCTGGCGATGTGAGGCAGCACTAACCACCCGGCTCCCTGGCGATGTGAGGCAGCAGCGTAACCACCCGGCTCCCTGGTGATGTGAGGCAGCAGCGCTAACCACCCGGCTCCCTGGTGATGTGAGGCAGCAGCGCTAACCACCCGGCTCCCCGGCGATGTGAGGCAGCAGCGTAACCACCCGGCTCCCTGGCGATGTGAGGCAGCAGAACTAACCACCCGGCTCCCTGGCGATGTGAGGCAGCAGCGCTAACCACCCGGCTCCCTGGCAATGTGAGGCAGCGGAACTAACCACCCGGCTCCCTGGCGATGTGAGGCAGCAGCGCTAACCACCCGGCTCCTTGGCGATGTGAGGCAGCAGCGCTAACCACCCGGCTCCCTGGCGATGTGAGGCAGCCGCACTAACCACCCGGCTCCCTGGCGATGTGAGGCAGCAGCGTAACCACCCGGCTCCCTGGTGATGTGAGGCAGCGCTAACCACCCGGCTCCCTGGCGATGTGAGGCAGCAGCGTAACCACCCGGCTCCCTGGTGATGTGAGGCAGCGCTAACCACCCGGCTCCCTGGCGATGTGAGGCAGCAGCGTAACCACCCGGCTCCCTGGCGATGTGAGGCAGCAGCGTAACCACCCGGCTCCCTGGTGATGTGAGGCAGCAGCGTAACCACCCGGCTCCCTGGTGATGTGAGGCAGCAGCGTAACCACCCGGCTCCCTGGCGATGTGAGGCAGCAGCGTAACCACCCGGCTCCCTGGTGATGTGAGGCAGCAGCGTAACCACCCGGCTCCCTGGCGATGTGAGGCAGCAGCGTAACCACCCGGCTCCCTGGCGATGTGAGGCAGCAGCGTAACCACCCGGCTCCCTGGTGATGTGAGGCAGCAGCGTAACCACCCGGCTCCCTGGCGATGTGAGGCAGCAGCGTAACCACCCGGCTCCCTGGTGATGTGAGGCAGCAGCGCTAACCACCCGGCTCCCCGGCGATGTGAGGCAGCAGCGTAACCACCCGGCTCCCTGGCGATGTGAGGCAGCAGAACTAACCACCCGGCTCCCTGGCGATGTGAGGCAGCAGCGCTAACCACCCGGCTCCCCGGCGATGTGAGGCAGCAGCGTAACCACCCGGCTCCCTGGCGATGTGAGGCAGCAGAACTAACCACCCGGCTCCCTGGTGATGTGAGGCAGCGCTAACCACCCGGCTCCCTGGCGATGTGAGGCAGCACTAACCACCCGGCTCCCTGGCGATGTGAGGCAGCAGCGTAACCACCCGGCTCCCTGGTGATGTGAGGCAGCAGCGCTAACCACCCGGCTCCCTGGTGATGTGAGGCAGCAGCGCTAACCACCCGGCTCCCCGGCGATGTGAGGCAGCAGCGTAACCACCCGGCTCCCTGGCGATGTGAGGCAGCAGAACTAACCACCCGGCTCCCTGGCGATGTGAGGCAGCAGCGCTAACCACCCGGCTCCCTGGCAATGTGAGGCAGCGGAACTAACCACCCGGCTCCCTGGCGATGTGAGGCAGCAGCGCTAACCACCCGGCTCCTTGGCGATGTGAGGCAGCAGCGCTAACCACCCGGCTCCCTGGCGATGTGAGGCAGCCGCACTAACCACCCGGCTCCCTGGCGATGTGAGGCAGCAGCGTAACCACCCGGCTCCCTGGTGATGTGAGGCAGCGCTAACCACCCGGCTCCCTGGCGATGTGAGGCAGCAGCGTAACCACCCGGCTCCCTGGTGATGTGAGGCAGCGCTAACCACCCGGCTCCCTGGCGATGTGAGGCAGCAGCGTAACCACCCGGCTCCCTGGTGATGTGAGGCAGCAGCGTAACCACCCGGCTCCCTGGTGATGTGAGGCAGCAGCGTAACCACCCGGCTCCCTGGCGATGTGAGGCAGCAGCGTAACCACCCGGCTCCCTGGTGATGTGAGGCAGCAGCGTAACCACCCGGCTCCCTGGCGATGTGAGGCAGCAGCGTAACCACCCGGCTCCCTGGCGATGTGAGGCAGCAGCGTAACCACCCGGCTCCCTGGTGATGTGAGGCAGCAGCGTAACCACCCGGCTCCCTGGCGATGTGAGGCAGCAGCGTAACCACCCGGCTCCCTGGTGATGTGAGGCAGCAGCGCTAACCACCCGGCTCCCCGGCGATGTGAGGCAGCAGCGTAACCACCCGGCTCCCTGGCGATGTGAGGCAGCAGAACTAACCACCCGGCTCCCTGGCGATGTGAGGCAGCAGCGCTAACCACCCGGCTCCCCGGCGATGTGAGGCAGCAGCGTAACCACCCGGCTCCCTGGCGATGTGAGGCAGCAGAACTAACCACCCGGCTCCCTGGCGATGTGAGGCAGCGCTAACCACCCGGCTCCCTGGCGATGTGAGGCAGCAGCGCTAACCACCCGGCTCCCTGGCGATGTGAGGCAGCAGCGTAACCACCCGGCTCCCTGGTGATGTGAGGCAGCAGCGCTAACCACCCGGCTCCCCGGCGATGTGAGGCAGCAGCGTAACCACCCGGCTCCCTGGCGATGTGAGGCAGCAGAACTAACCACCCGGCTCCCTGGCGATGTGAGGCAGCAGCGCTAACCACCCGGCTCCCCGGCGATGTGAGGCAGCAGCGTAACCACCCGGCTCCCTGGCGATGTGAGGCAGCAGAACTAACCACCCGGCTCCCTGGCGATGTGAGGCAGCAGCGTAACCACCCGGCTCCCTGGCGATGTGAGGCAGCAGCGCTAACCACCCGGCTCCCTGGCGATGTGAGGCAGCAGCGCTAACCACCCGGCTCCCTGGCGATGCGAGGCAGCAGAACTAACCACCCGGCTCCCTGGCGATGTGAGGCAGCAGCGCTAACCACCCGGCTCCCCGGCGATGTGAGGCAGCGCTAACCACCCGGCTCCCTGGCGATGTGAGGCAGCAGCGCTAACCACCCGGCTCCCTGGCGATGTGAGGCAGCAGCGCTAACCACCCGGCTCCCTGGCGATGTGAGGCAGCAGCGCTAACCACCCGGCTCCCTGGCGATGCGAGGCAGCAGAACTAACCACCCGGCTCCCTGGCGATGCGAGGCAGCAGAACTAACCACCCGGCTCCCTGGCGATGTGAGGCAGCACTAACCACCCGGCTCCCTGGCAATGTGAGGCAGCACTAACCACCCGGCTCCCTGGCGATGTGAGGCAGCAGCGCTAACCGCCCGGCTCCCTGGCGATGTGAGGCAGCCGCACTAACCACCCGGCTCCCTGGCGATGTGAGGCAGCACTAACCGCCCGGCTCCCTGGCGATGTGAGGCAGCCGCACTAACCACCCGGCTCCCTGGCGATGTGAGGCAGCAGCGTAACCACCCGGCTCCCTGGCGATGTGAGGCAGCAGAACTAACCGCCCGGCTCCCTGGCGATGTGAGGCAGCAGCGCTAACCACCCGGCTCCCTGGCGATGTGAGGCAGCACTAACCGCCCGGCTCCCTGGCGATGTGAGACAGCACTAACCACCCGGCTCCCTGGCGATGTGAGGCAGCACTAACCGCCCGGCTCCCTGGCGATGTGAGGCAGCCGCACTAACCACCCGGCTCCCTGGCGATGTGAGGCAGCCGCACTAACCGCCCGGCTCCCTGGCGATGTGAGGCAGCAGCGCTCACCACCCGGCTCCCTGGCGATGTGAGGCAGCAGCGCTCACCACCCGGCTCCCTGGCGATGTGAGGCAGCACTAACCACCCGGCTCCCTGGCGATGTGAGGCAGCACTAACCGCCCGGCTCCCTGGCGATGTGAGACAGCAGCGCTAACCACCCGGCTCCCTGGCGATGTGCGACCGCAGCGCTAACCACCTGGCTCCCTGGCTATGTGAGACAGCAGAACTAACCCCACGGCTCCCTGGCGATGTGCGACCGCAGCGCTAACCACCCGGCTCCCTGGCTATGTGAGGCAGCAGCGTAACCACCGGGCTCCCTGGCGATGTGAGGCAGCAGAACTAACCACCCGGCTCCCTGGCGATGTGAGGCAGCAGCGTAACCACCGGGCTCCCTGGCGATGTGAGACAGCAGAACTAACCACCCGGCTCCCTGGCGATGTGAGGCAGCCGCACTAACCACCCGGCTCCCTGGCGATGTGAGGCAGCAGCGTAACCACCCGGCTCCCTGGCGATGTGAGGCAGCGCTAACCACCCGGCTCCCTGGCGATGTGAGGCAGCAGCGTAACCACCCGGCTCCCTCGCGATGTGAGGCAGCGCTAACCACCCGGCTCCCTGGAGATGTGAGGCAGCAGCGTAACCACCCGGCTCCCTGGCGATGTGAGGCAGCGCTAACCACCCGGCTCCCTGGCGATGTGAGGCAGCGTAACCACCCGGCTCCCTGGCGATGTGAGGCAGCAGCGTAACCACCCGGCTCCCTGGCGATGTGAGGCAGCGCTAACCACCCGGCTCCCTGGCGATGTGAGGCAGCGTAACCACCCGGCTCCCTGGCGATGTGAGGCAGCGCTAACCACCCGGCTCCCTGGCGATGTGAGGCAGCGTAACCACCCGGCTCCCTGGCGATGTGAGGCAGCACTAACCACCCGGCTCCCTGGCGATGTGAGGCAGCAGAACTAACCACCCGGCTCCCTGGCGATGTGAGGCAGCACTAACCACCCGGCTACCTGGCGATGTGAGGCAGCAGAACTAACCACCCGGCTCCCTGGCGATGTGAGGCAGCAGAACTAACCACCCGGCTCACTGGCGATGTGAGGCAGCAGAACTAACCACCCGGCTCCCTGGCGATGTGAGGCAGCAGCGCTAACCACCCGGCTCCCTGGCGATGTGAGGCAGCAGCACTAACCACCCGGCTCCCTGGCGATGTGAGGCAGCAGAACTAACCACCCGGCTCCCTGGCGATGTGAGGCAGCGCTAACCACCCGGCTCCCTGGCGATGTGAGGCAGCAGCGTAACCACCCGGCTCCCTGGTGATGTGAGGCAGCAGCGTAACCACCCGGCTCCCTGGTGATGTGAGGCAGCAGCGTAACCACCCGGCTCCCTGGCGATGTGAGGCAGCAGCGTAACCACCCGGCTCCCTGGTGATGTGAGGCAGCAGCGTAACCACCCGGCTCCCTGGCGATGTGAGGCAGCAGCGTAACCACCCGGCTCCCTGGCGATGTGAGGCAGCAGCGTAACCACCCGGCTCCCTGGTGATGTGAGGCAGCAGCGTAACCACCCGGCTCCCTGGCGATGTGAGGCAGCAGCGTAACCACCCGGCTCCCTGGTGATGTGAGGCAGCAGCGCTAACCACCCGGCTCCCCGGCGATGTGAGGCAGCAGCGTAACCACCCGGCTCCCTGGCGATGTGAGGCAGCAGAACTAACCACCCGGCTCCCTGGCGATGTGAGGCAGCAGCGCTAACCACCCGGCTCCCCGGCGATGTGAGGCAGCAGCGTAACCACCCGGCTCCCTGGCGATGTGAGGCAGCAGAACTAACCACCCGGCTCCCTGGCGATGTGAGGCAGCGCTAACCACCCGGCTCCCTGGCGATGTGAGGCAGCAGCGCTAACCACCCGGCTCCCTGGCGATGTGAGGCAGCAGCGTAACCACCCGGCTCCCTGGTGATGTGAGGCAGCAGCGCTAACCACCCGGCTCCCCGGCGATGTGAGGCAGCAGCGTAACCACCCGGCTCCCTGGCGATGTGAGGCAGCAGAACTAACCACCCGGCTCCCTGGCGATGTGAGGCAGCAGCGCTAACCACCCGGCTCCCCGGCGATGTGAGGCAGCAGCGTAACCACCCGGCTCCCTGGCGATGTGAGGCAGCAGAACTAACCACCCGGCTCCCTGGCGATGTGAGGCAGCAGCGTAACCACCCGGCTCCCTGGCGATGTGAGGCAGCAGCGCTAACCACCCGGCTCCCTGGCGATGTGAGGCAGCAGCGCTAACCACCCGGCTCCCTGGCGATGCGAGGCAGCAGAACTAACCACCCGGCTCCCTGGCGATGTGAGGCAGCAGCGCTAACCACCCGGCTCCCCGGCGATGTGAGGCAGCGCTAACCACCCGGCTCCCTGGCGATGTGAGGCAGCAGCGCTAACCACCCGGCTCCCTGGCGATGTGAGGCAGCAGCGCTAACCACCCGGCTCCCTGGCGATGTGAGGCAGCAGCGCTAACCACCCGGCTCCCTGGCGATGCGAGGCAGCAGAACTAACCACCCGGCTCCCTGGCGATGCGAGGCAGCAGAACTAACCACCCGGCTCCCTGGCGATGTGAGGCAGCACTAACCACCCGGCTCCCTGGCAATGTGAGGCAGCACTAACCACCCGGCTCCCTGGCGATGTGAGGCAGCAGCGCTAACCGCCCGGCTCCCTGGCGATGTGAGGCAGCCGCACTAACCACCCGGCTCCCTGGCGATGTGAGGCAGCACTAACCGCCCGGCTCCCTGGCGATGTGAGGCAGCCGCACTAACCACCCGGCTCCCTGGCGATGTGAGGCAGCAGCGTAACCACCCGGCTCCCTGGCGATGTGAGGCAGCAGAACTAACCGCCCGGCTCCCTGGCGATGTGAGGCAGCAGCGCTAACCACCCGGCTCCCTGGCGATGTGAGGCAGCACTAACCGCCCGGCTCCCTGGCGATGTGAGACAGCACTAACCACCCGGCTCCCTGGCGATGTGAGGCAGCACTAACCGCCCGGCTCCCTGGCGATGTGAGGCAGCCGCACTAACCACCCGGCTCCCTGGCGATGTGAGGCAGCCGCACTAACCGCCCGGCTCCCTGGCGATGTGAGGCAGCAGCGCTCACCACCCGGCTCCCTGGCGATGTGAGGCAGCAGCGCTCACCACCCGGCTCCCTGGCGATGTGAGGCAGCACTAACCACCCGGCTCCCTGGCGATGTGAGGCAGCACTAACCGCCCGGCTCCCTGGCGATGTGAGACAGCAGCGCTAACCACCCGGCTCCCTGGCGATGTGCGACCGCAGCGCTAACCACCTGGCTCCCTGGCTATGTGAGACAGCAGAACTAACCCCACGGCTCCCTGGCGATGTGCGACCGCAGCGCTAACCACCCGGCTCCCTGGCTATGTGAGGCAGCAGCGTAACCACCGGGCTCCCTGGCGATGTGAGGCAGCAGAACTAACCACCCGGCTCCCTGGCGATGTGAGGCAGCAGCGTAACCACCGGGCTCCCTGGCGATGTGAGACAGCAGAACTAACCACCCGGCTCCCTGGCGATGTGAGGCAGCCGCACTAACCACCCGGCTCCCTGGCGATGTGAGGCAGCAGCGTAACCACCCGGCTCCCTGGCGATGTGAGGCAGCGCTAACCACCCGGCTCCCTGGCGATGTGAGGCAGCAGCGTAACCACCCGGCTCCCTCGCGATGTGAGGCAGCGCTAACCACCCGGCTCCCTGGAGATGTGAGGCAGCAGCGTAACCACCCGGCTCCCTGGCGATGTGAGGCAGCAGCGTAACCACCCGGCTCCCTGGCGATGTGAGGCAGCGCTAACCACCCGGCTCCCTGGCGATGTGAGGCAGCGTAACCACCCGGCTCCCTGGCGATGTGAGGCAGCGCTAACCACCCGGCTCCCTGGCGAAGTGAGGCAGCACTAACCACCCGGCTCCCTGGCGATGTGAGGCAGCAGAACTAACCACCCGGCTCCCTGGCGATGTGAGGCAGCACTAACCACCCGGCTACCTGGCGATGTGAGGCAGCAGAACTAACCACCCGGCTCCCTGGCGATGTGAGGCAGCAGAACTAACCACCCGGCTCACTGGCGATGTGAGGCAGCAGAACTAACCACCCGGCTCCCTGGCGATGCGAGGCAGCACTAACCACCCGGCTCACTGGCGATGTGAGGCAGCAGAACTAACCACCCGGCTCCCTGGCGATGTGAGGCAGCAGCGCTAACCACCCGGCTCCCTGGCGATGTGAGGCAG
The DNA here is from genome assembly GCF_047496885.1 of Scyliorhinus torazame. NCBI lineage: Eukaryota > Metazoa > Chordata > Chondrichthyes > Carcharhiniformes > Scyliorhinidae > Scyliorhinus > Scyliorhinus torazame. The sequence goes on from NC_092734.1 coordinate 16,582,608, forward strand.
CAGCACTAACCACCCGGCTCCCTGGCGATGTGAGGCAGCAGAACTAACCACCCGGCTCCCTGGCGATGTGAGGCAGCACTAACCGCCCGGCTCCCTGGCGATGTGAGGCAGCCGCACTAACCACCCGGCTCCCTGGCGATGTGAGGCAGCAGCGTAACCACCCGGCTCCCTGGCGATGTGAGGCAGCAGAACTAACCACCCGGCTCCCTGGCGATGTGAGGCAGCAGCGTAACCACCCGGCTCCCTGGCGATGTGAGGCAGCCGCACTAACCACCCGGCTCCCTGGCGATGTGAGGCAGCAGCGTAACCACCCGGCTCCCTGGCGATGTGAGGCAGCAGAACTAACCGCCCGGCTCCCTGGCGATGTGAGGCAGCACTAACCGCCCGGCTCCCTGGCGATGTGAGGCAGCCGCACTAACCACCCGGCTCCCTGGCGATGTGAGGCAGCCGCACTAACCGCCCGGCTCCCTGGCGATGTGAGGCAGCACTAACCACCCGGCTCCCTGGCGATGTGAGGCAGCACTAACCGCCCGGCTCCCTGGCGATGTGAGACAGCAGCGCTAACCACCCGGCTCCCTGGCGATGTGAGGCAGCCGCACTAACCACCCGGCTCCCTGGCGATGTGAGGCAGCAGCGTAACCACCCGGCTCCCTGGCGATGTGAGGCAGCAGAACTAACCACCCGGCTCCCTGGCGATGTGAGGCAGCAGAACTAACCACCCGGCTCCCTGGCGATGTGAGGCAGCACTAACCACCCGGCTACCTGGCGATGTGAGGCAGCAGAACTAACCACCCGGCTCCCTGGCGATGTGAGGCAGCACTAACCACCCGGCTCACTGGCGATGTGAGGCAGCAGAACTAACCACCCGGCTCCCTGGCGATGCGAGGCAGCACTAACCACCCGGCTCACTGGCGATGTGAGGCAGCAGAACTAACCACCCGGCTCCCTGGCGATGTGAGGCAGCAGCGCTAACCACCCGGCTCCCTGGCGATGTGAGGCAGCGCTAACCACCCGGCTCCCTGGCGATGTGAGGCAGCAGCGTAACCACCCGGCTCCCTGGCGATGTGAGGCAGCAGAACTAACCACCCGGCTCCCTGGCGATGTAAGGCAGCAGAACTAACCACCCGGCTCCCTGGCGATGTGAGGCAGCACTAACCACCCGGCTCCCTGGCGATGTGAGGCAGCAGAACTAACCACCCGGCTCCCTGGCGATGTAAGGCAGCAGAACTAACCACCCGGCTCCCTGGCGATGTGAGGCAGCACTAACCACCCGGCTCCCTGGCGATGTGAGGCAGCAGCGTAACCACCCGGCTCCCTGGCGATGTGAGGCAGCACTAACCGCCCGGCTCCCTGGCGATGTGAGGCAGCCGCACTAACCACACGGCTCCCTGGCGATGTGAGGCAGCAGCGTAACCACCCGGCTCCCTGGCGATGTGAGGCAGCACTAACCGCCCGGCTCCCTGGCGATGTGAGGCAGCCGCACTAACCACCCGGCTCCCTGGCGATGTGAGGCAGCAGCGTAACCACCCGGCTCCCTGGCGATGTGAGGCAGCAGAACTAACCGCCCGGCTCCCTGGCGATGTGAGGCAGCACTAACCGCCCGGCTCCCTGGCGATGTGAGGCAGCCGCACTAACCACCCGGCTCCCTGGCGATGTGAGGCAGCCGCACTAACCGCCCGGCTCCCTGGCGATGTGAGGCAGCACTAACCACCCGGCTCCCTGGCGATGTGAGGCAGCACTAACCGCCCGGCTCCCTGGCGATGTGAGACAGCAGCGCTAACCACCCGGCTCCCTGGCGATGTGCGACCGCAGCGCTAACCACCCGGCTCCCTGGCGATGTGAGACAGCAGAACTAACCCCACGGCTCCCTGGCGATGTGAGGCAGCAGCATAACCACCCGGCTCCCTGGCGATGTGAGGCAGCACTAACCACCCGGCTCCCTGGCGATGTGAGACAGCAGAACTAACCACCCGGCTCCCTGGCGATGTGAGGCAGCAGCATAACCACCCGGCTCCCTGGCGATGTGAGGCAGCAGCGCTAACCACCCGGCTCCCTGGCGATGTCAGGCAGCAGAACTAACCACCCAGCTCCCTGGCGATGTGAGGCAGCAGCGTAACCACCCGGCTCCCTGGCGATGTGAGGTAGCAGCGCTAACCACCCGGCTCCCTGGCTATGTGAGGCAGCAGCGTAACCACCCAGCTCCCTGGCGATGTGAGGCAGCGCTAACCACCCGGCTCCCTGGCGATGTGAGGCAGCAGAACTAACCACCCGGCTCCCTGGCGATGTGAGGCAGCAGCGCTAACCACCCGGCTCCCTGGCAATGTGAGGCAGCAGAACTAACCACCCGGCTCCATGGCGATGTGAGGCAGCAGCGTAACCACCCAGCTCCCTGGCGATGTGAGGCAGCAGAACTAACCGCCCGGCTCCCTGGCGATGTGAGGCAGCAGAACTAACCACCCGGCTCCCTGGCGATGTGAGGCAGCAGAACTAACCACCCGGCTCCCTGGCGATGTGAGGCAGCAGAACTAACCACCCGGCTCCCTGGCGATGTGAGGCAGCAGAACTAACCACCCGGCTCCCTGGCGATGTGAGGCAGCAGCGCTAACCACCCGGCTCCCTGGTGATGTGAGGCAGCACTACCCACCCGGCTCCCTGGCGATGTGAGACAGCAGAACTAACCACCCGGCTCCCTGGCGATTTGAGACAGCAGCGCTAACCACCCGGCTCCCTGGCGATGTGAGGCAGCACTAACCACCCGGCTCCCTGGCGATGTGAGGCAGCAGCACTAACCACCCGGCTCCCTGGCGATGTGAGGCAGCAGCGCTAACCACCCGGCTCCCTGGCGATGTGAGGCAGCAGCGCTAACCACCCGGCTCCCTGGCGATGTGAGGCAGCAGCGCTAACCATCCGGCTCCCTGGCGATGTGAGGCAGCACTAACCACCCGGCTCCCTGGCGATGTGAGGCAGCAGCACTAACCACCCGGCTCCCTGGTGATGTGAGGCAGCAGCGCTAACCACCCGGCTCCCTGGCGATGTGAGGCAGCAGCGCTAACCACCCGGCTCCCTGGCGATGTGAGGCAGCAGCGCTAACCACCCGGCTCCCTAGCAATGTGAGGCAGCAGAACTAACCACCCGGCTCCCTGGCGATGTGAGGCAGCAGAACTAACCACCCGGCTCCCTGGCGATGTGAGGCAGCAGCGCTAACCACCCGGACCCTGGCGATGTGAGGCAGCAGCGCTAACCACCCGGCTCCCTGGCAATGTGAGGCAGCAGAACTAACCACCCGGCTCCCTGGCGATGTGAGGCAGCACTAACCACCCGGCTCCCTGGCGATGTGAGGCAGCAGCGCTAACCACCCGGCTCCCTGGCGATGTGAGGCAGCAGAACTAACCACCCGGCTCCCTGGCGATGTGAGGCAGCAGAACTAACCACCCGGCTCCCTGGCGATGTGAAACAGCAGCGCTAATCACCCAGCTCCCTGGCGATGTGAGGCAGCAGAACTAACCACCCGGCTCCCTGGCAATGTGAGGCAGCAGAACTAACCACCCGGCTCCCTGGCGATGTGAAACAGCAGCGCTAATCACCCAGCTCCCTGGCGATGTGAGGCAGCAGAACTAACCACCCGGCGCCCAGGCGATGTGAGGCAGCAGAACTGACCACCCGGCTCCCTGGCGATGTGAGGCAGCAGCGTAACCACCCAGCTCCCTGGCGATGTGAGGCAGCAGAACTAACCACCCGGCTCCCTGGCAATGTGAGGCAGCGGAACTAACCACCCGGCTCCCTGGCGATGTGAGGCAGCAGCGCTAACCACCCGGCTCCTTGGCGATGTGAGGCAGCAGCGCTAACCACCCGGCTCCCTGGCGATGTGAGGCAGCAGCACTAACCACCCGGCTCCCTGGCGATGTGAGGCAGCAGCGCTAACCACCCGGCTCCCTGGCGATGTGAGGCAGCAGCGCTAACCACCCGGCTCCCTGGCGATGTGAGGCAGCAGCGCTAACCACCCGGCTCCCTAGCAATGTGAGGCAGCAGAACTAACCACCCGGCTCCCTGGCGATGTGAGGCAGCAGAACTAACCACCCGGCTCCCTGGCGATGTGAGGCAGCAGCGCTAACCACCCGGACCCTGGCGATGTGAGGCAGCAGCGCTAACCACCCGGCTCCCTGGCAATGTGAGGCAGCAGAACTAACCACCCGGCTCCCTGGCGATGTGAGGCAGCACTAACCACCCGGCTCCCTGGCGATGTGAGGCAGCAGCGCTAACCACCCGGCTCCCTGGCGATGTGAGGCAGCAGAACTAACCACCCGGCTCCCTGGCGATGTGAGGCAGCAGAACTAACCACCCGGCTCCCTGGCGATGTGAAACAGCAGCGCTTATCACCCAGCTCCCTGGCGATGTGAGGCAGCAGAACTAACCACCCGGCTCCCTGGCAATGTGAGGCAGCAGAACTAACCACCCGGCTCCCTGGCGATGTGAAACAGCAGCGCTAATCACCCAGCTCCCTGGCGATGTGAGGCAGCAGAACTAACCACCCGGCGCCCAGGCGATGTGAGGCAGCAGAACTGACCACCCGGCTCCCTGGCGATGTGAGGCAGCAGCGTAACCACCCAGCTCCCTGGCGATGTGAGGCAGCAGAACTAACCACCCGGCTCCCTGGCAATGTGAGGCAGCGGAACTAACCACCCGGCTCCCTGGCGATGTGAGGCAGCAGCGCTAACCACCCGGCTCCTTGGCGATGTGAGGCAGCAGCGCTAACCACCCGGCTCCCTGGCGATGTGAGGCAGCGCTAACCACCCGGCTCCCTGGCGATGTGAGGCAGCAGCGCTAACCACCCGGCTCCCTGGCGATGTGAGGCAGCAGAACTAACCACCCGGCTCCCTGGCGATGTGAGGCAGCACTAACCACCCGGCTCCCTGGCTATGTGAGGCAGCAGCGTAACCACCCGGCTCCCTGGCGATGTGAGGCAGCAGAACTAACCACCCGGCTCCCTGGTGATGTGAGGCAGCGCTAACCACCCGGCTCCCTGGCGATGTGAGGCAGCAGCGCTAACCGCCCGGCTCCCTGGCGATGTGAGGCAGCAGCGCTAACCACCCGGCTCCCTGGCGATGTGAGGCAGCAGCGCTAACCACCCGGCTCCCTGGCGATGTGAGGCAGCAGCGCTAACCACCCGGCTCCCTGGCGATGTGAGGCAGCAGCGCTAACCACCCGGCTCCCTGGCGAAGTGAGGCAGCAGAACTAACCACCCGGCTCCCTGGCGATGTGAGGCAGCAGAACTAACCACCCGGCTCCCTGGCGATGTGAGGCAGCACTAACCACCCGGCTCCCTGGCGAAGTGAGGCAGCAGAACTAACCACCCGGCTCCCTGGCGATGTGAGGCAGCAGAACTAACCACCCGGCTCCCTGGCGATGTGAGGCAGCAGAACTAACCACCCGGCTCCCTGGCGATGTGAGGCAGCACTAACCACCCGGCTCCCTGGCGATGCGAGGCAGCAGAACTAACCACCCGGCTCCCTGGCGATGTGAGGCAGCAGAACTAACCACCCGGCTCCCTGGCGATGTGAGGCAGCAGCGCTAACCACCCGGCTCCCTGGCGATGTGAGGCAGCAGCGCTAACCACCCGGCTCCCTGGCGATGTGAGGCAGCAGCGCTAACCACCCGGCTCCCTGGCGATGTGAGGCAGCAGCGCTAACCACCCGGCTCCCTGGCGAAGTGAGGCAGCACTAACCACCCGGCTCCCTGGCGATGCGAGGCAGCAGAACTAACCACCCGGCTCCCTGGCGATGTGAGGCAGCACTAACCACCCGGCTCCCTGGCGATGTGAGGCAGCACTAACCACCCGGCTCCCTGGCGATGCGAGGCAGCACTAACCGCCCGGCTCCCTGGCGATGTGAGGCAGCCGCACTAACCACCCGGCTCCCTGGCGATGTGAGGCAGCACTAACCGCCCGGCTCCCTGGCGATGTGAGGCAGCCGCACTAACCACCCGGCTCCCTGGCGATGTGAGGCAGCAGCGTAACCACCCGGCTCCCTGGCGATGTGAGGCAGCAGAACTAACCGCCCGGCTCCCTGGCGATGTGAGGCAGCAGCGCTAACCACCCGGCTCCCTGGCGATGTGAGGCAGCACTAACCGCCCGGCTCCCTGGCGATGTGAGACAGCACTAACCACCCGGCTCCCTGGCGATGTGAGGCAGCACTAACCGCCCGGCTCCCTGGCGATGTGAGGCAGCCGCACTAACCACCCGGCTCCCTGGCGATGTGAGGCAGCCGCACTAACCGCCCGGCTCCCTGGCGATGTGAGGCAGCAGCGCTCACCACCCGGCTCCCTGGCGATGTGAGGCAGCAGCGCTCACCACCCGGCTCCCTGGCGATGTGAGGCAGCACTAACCACCCGGCTCCCTGGCGATGTGAGGCAGCAGCGCTAACCACCCGGCTCCCTGGCGATGTGCGACCGCAGCGCTAACCACCCGGCTCCCTGGCTATGTGAGACAGCAGAACTAACCCCACGGCTCCCTGGCGATGTGCGACCGCAGCGCTAACCACCCGGCTCCCTGGCTATGTGAGGCAGCAGCGTAACCACCGGGCTCCCTGGCGATGTGAGACAGCAGCGCTAACCACCCGGCTCCCTGGCGATGTGCGACCGCAGCGCTAACCACCCGGCTCCCTGGCGATGTGAGACAGCAGCGCTAACCACCCGGCTCCCTGGCTATGTGAGGCAGCAGCGTAACCACCCGGCTCCCTGGCGATGTGAGGCAGCAGAACTAACCACCCGGCTCCCTGGTGATGTGAGGCAGCGCTAACCACCCGGCTCCCTGGCGATGTGAGGCAGCAGCGCTAACCGCCCGGCTCCCTGGCGATGTGAGGCAGCAGCGCTAACCACCCGGCTCCCTGGCGATGTGAGGCAGCAGCGCTAACCACCCGGCTCCCTGGCGATGTGAGGCAGCAGCGCTAACCACCCGGCTCCCTGGCGATGTGAGGCAGCAGCGCTAACCACCCGGCTCCCTGGCGAAGTGAGGCAGCAGAACTAACCACCCGGCTCCCTGGCGATGTGAGGCAGCAGAACTAACCACCCGGCTCCCTGGCGATGTGAGGCAGCACTAACCACCCGGCTCCCTGGCGAAGTGAGGCAGCAGAACTAACCACCCGGCTCCCTGGCGATGTGAGGCAGCAGAACTAACCACCCGGCTCCCTGGCGATGTGAGGCAGCAGAACTAACCACCCGGCTCCCTGGCGATGTGAGGCAGCACTAACCACCCGGCTCCCTGGCGATGCGAGGCAGCAGAACTAACCACCCGGCTCCCTGGCGATGTGAGGCAGCAGAACTAACCACCCGGCTCCCTGGCGATGTGAGGCAGCAGCGCTAACCACCCGGCTCCCTGGCGATGTGAGGCAGCAGCGCTAACCACCCGGCTCCCTGGCGATGTGAGGCAGCAGCGCTAACCACCCGGCTCCCTGGCGATGTGAGGCAGCAGCGCTAACCACCCGGCTCCCTGGCGAAGTGAGGCAGCACTAACCACCCGGCTCCCTGGCGATGCGAGGCAGCAGAACTAACCACCCGGCTCCCTGGCGATGTGAGGCAGCACTAACCACCCGGCTCCCTGGCGATGTGAGGCAGCACTAACCACCCGGCTCCCTGGCGATGCGAGGCAGCACTAACCGCCCGGCTCCCTGGCGATGTGAGGCAGCCGCACTAACCACCCGGCTCCCTGGCGATGTGAGGCAGCACTAACCGCCCGGCTCCCTGGCGATGTGAGGCAGCCGCACTAACCACCCGGCTCCCTGGCGATGTGAGGCAGCAGCGTAACCACCCGGCTCCCTGGCGATGTGAGGCAGCAGAACTAACCGCCCGGCTCCCTGGCGATGTGAGGCAGCAGCGCTAACCACCCGGCTCCCTGGCGATGTGAGGCAGCACTAACCGCCCGGCTCCCTGGCGATGTGAGACAGCACTAACCACCCGGCTCCCTGGCGATGTGAGGCAGCACTAACCGCCCGGCTCCCTGGCGATGTGAGGCAGCCGCACTAACCACCCGGCTCCCTGGCGATGTGAGGCAGCCGCACTAACCGCCCGGCTCCCTGGCGATGTGAGGCAGCAGCGCTCACCACCCGGCTCCCTGGCGATGTGAGGCAGCAGCGCTCACCACCCGGCTCCCTGGCGATGTGAGGCAGCACTAACCACCCGGCTCCCTGGCGATGTGAGGCAGCAGCGCTAACCACCCGGCTCCCTGGCGATGTGCGACCGCAGCGCTAACCACCCGGCTCCCTGGCTATGTGAGACAGCAGAACTAACCCCACGGCTCCCTGGCGATGTGCGACCGCAGCGCTAACCACCCGGCTCCCTGGCTATGTGAGGCAGCAGCGTAACCACCGGGCTCCCTGGCGATGTGAGACAGCAGCGCTAACCACCCGGCTCCCTGGCGATGTGCGACCGCAGCGCTAACCACCCGGCTCCCTGGCTATGTGAGACAGCAGAACTAACCCCACGGCTCCCTGGCGATGTGCGACCGCAGCGCTAACCACCCGGCTCCCTGGCTATGTGAGGCAGCAGCGTAACCACCGGGCTCCCTGGCGATGTGAGGCAGCAGAACTAACCACCCGGCTCCCTGGCGATGTGAGGCAGCAGCGTAACCACCGGGCTCCCTGGCGATGTGAGGCAGCAGAACTCACCACCCGGCTCCCTGGCGATGTGAGACAGCAGAACTCACCACCCGGCTCCCTGGCGATGTGAGGCAGCCGCACTAACCACCCGGCTCCCTGGCGATGTGAGGCAGCAGCGTAACCACCCGGCTCCCTGGCGATGCGAGGCAGCACTAACCACCCGGCTCACTGGCGATGTGAGGCAGCAGAACTAACCACCCGGCTCCCTGGCGATGTGAGGCAGCGCTAACCACCCGGCTCCCTGGCGATGTGAGGCAGCAGCACTAACCACCCGGCTCCCTGGCGATGTGAGGCAGCAGAACTAACCACCCGGCTCCCTGGCGATGTAAGGCAGCAGAACTAACCACCCGGCTCCCTGGCGATGTGAGGCAGCACTAACCACCCGGCTCCCTGGCGATGTGAGGCAGCAGCGTAACCACCCGGCTCCCTGGCGATGTGAGGCAGCACTAACCGCCCGGCTCCCTGGCGATGTGAGGCAGCCGCACTAACCACCCGGCTCCCTGGCGATGTGAGGCAGCAGCGTAACCACCCGGCTCCCTGGCGATGTGAGGCAGCACTAACCGCCCGGCTCCCTGGCGATGTGAGGCAGCCGCACTAACCACCCGGCTCCCTGGCGATGTGAGGCAGCAGCGTAACCACCCGGCTCCCTGGCGATGTGAGGCAGCAGAACTAACCGCCCGGCTCCCTGGCGATGTGAGGCAGCACTAACCGCCCGGCTCCCTGGCGATGTGAGGCAGCCGCACTAACCACCCGGCTCCCTGGCGATGTGAGGCAGCCGCACTAACCGCCCGGCTCCCTGGCGATGTGAGGCAGCACTAACCACCCGGCTCCCTGGCGATGTGAGGCAGCACTAACCGCCCGGCTCCCTGGCGATGTGAGACAGCAGCGCTAACCACCCGGCTCCCTGGCGATGTGCGACCGCAGCGCTAACCACCCGGCTCCCTGGCGATGTGAGACAGCAGAACTAACCCCACGGCTCCCTGGCGATGTGAGGCAGCACTAACCACCCGGCTCCCTGGCGATGTGAGACAGCAGAACTAACCACCCGGCTCCCTGGCGATGTGAGGCAGCAGCATAACCACCCGGCTCCCTGGCGATGTGAGGCAGCAGCGCTAGCCACCCGGCTCCCTGGCGATGTCAGGCAGCAGAACTAACCACCCAGCTCCCTGGCGATGTGAGGCAGCAGCGTAACCACCCGGCTCCCTGGCGATGTGAGGTAGCAGCGCTAACCACCCGGCTCCCTGGCGATGTGAGACAGCAGAACTAACCACCCGGCTCCCTGGCTATGTGAGGCAGCAGCGTAACCACCCAGCTCCCTGGCGATGTGAGGCAGCGCTAACCACCCGGCTCCCTGGCGATGTGAGGCAGCAGCACTAACCACCCGGCTCCCTGGCGATGTGAGGCAGCAGAACTAACCACCCGGCTCCCTGGCGATGTGAGGCAGCAGAACTAACCACCCGGCTCCCTAGCGATGTGAGGCAGCAGAACTAACCACCCGGCTCCCTGGCGATGTGAGGCAGCAGCGCTAACCACCCGGCTCCCTGGCAATGTGAGGCAGCAGAACTAACCACCCGGCTCCATGGCGATGTGAGGCAGCAGCGTAACCACCCAGCTCCCTGGCGATGTGAGGCAGCAGAACTAACCGCCCGGCTCCCTGGCGATGTGAGGCAGCAGAACTAACCACCCGGCTCCCTGGCGATGTGAGGCAGCAGAACTAACCACCCGGCTCCCTGGCGATGTGAGGCAGCAGCGCTAACCACCCGGCTCCCTGGCGATGTGAGGCAGCAGCGCTAACCACTCTGCCATCGTTTGTCGCAACAGTAATACCTAGACTGAGAAATGTTGACATGTGCGGAATGGAAAAGGCCCTTCTGCTGTCCAAAGTGCTGGGCAAGCACTTCCTTTCCTCTCAGTATATTCCAGTCTCTCTAGCTCCCATTTCCGTGTGTCGCTCTCTCTCGCTCGACCTCTGAATCTGCAAAGTTGACCACACTGTACATCTCTTCGGCAGGGAGCAGATAGCTTACAAATCTCAAAGTACGCCCAGCATTTTACCGGCTCGAAACATATTGCACGCTCTGAAAGGGAAACGGGCGTGTCGAATGAGGCATTGTACGTTTTATTAACGGTCATTCCAGTGTGACCTTCCCTTCAACTCGCAGAATCGGAGACGGGAAGGGTTAAAAAGGTTTCATCAAACTCTGATTACCAGCTTTATTCTAGGTCACTGCACAATAATTGCATGCGTTCCAAATCACTGACCTACATTCACACATCCTCCCCTCTAAATGGAGTGAAATTAGTAATCGTGCCACTGCTCCAAGTGACCTGCTTATTGTATTTATGCAACGTTGCTTTATCAGCGGGCCAGGAAACGCGTGCTCCACCAGGGCAGCATCATACAAAGCCAATCGCTTCCATTAAACCTGCCCACACTTGAGCTCAACAGGCTCCAGTTGACTTTCCAATCCATCTACACTTCTAGAGCCATGGAAACAACTGTAGTCTTCTAATGGTTCCTTCTCACATTAACCTTTCCCCAGGAGAACATGCATCCCCCATGTTGGGGGCAGGGGGTGGGGGGTGGAATATTGAAAACCAAATCAAACCAATTGTCACATCCCGAACCCACTATTTTCAGAGACCCCGAGCTGGGAAGGTGAACAGGCGGATTGCTCCCCCTCCGGACTGCCATGGGGTTCTGACCCCAAGGGTTGGTTTAGCACAGAGCTAAATCGCTGGCTTTTAAAGCAGACCAAGGCAGGCCAGTAGTGCAGGTTAAATTCCCGTGCCAGCCTCCCTGAACAGACGCCGGAATGTGGCGACTAGGGGCTTTTCACAGTAACTTCATTTGAAGCCGACTTGTGACAATAAGCGATTTTCATTTTCATTCATTTCAGATTATATTTCAGCTTCAGAACGGAAAGCATTGAGGGCATCAGGCCCACAACAGGCTGCTTGGCCTGAATCAGGCAGACTGAAAGATCAAGGCCTCGTTACTGCGGAAACCAGATCCACACGGGGCACGAGGAATAGGACTTGCTCACCCAGTGAAGGTTACCTGCCTTCTCACCCGAGAAGCTGAGGTTCAACAAGGAATTGAGTTCATAATACAGCACCTCTAACACAGGGAAACATTCTTTCCTCAGAGTCCAATAGCTGTGCATCCAGGTCTCCATCCTGCACATGGCGACAATGTCATGACTGATCCTGAAGGGGGCTGCTTCACTGTCTCATAGAGGAGGTGTTTAGCGGGAGGCCTGCCTACCCTACTGGGGGGGGGGGGGGGGGGGGGGGGGGCACATTCGGTGGCGAGCGGGGAGTTCTGCTGAACTATCTCTCAGCCAACACCCGCCAAAACAGATTGGCCAAACCGTTTGTCTCAAAGCTGCTGGTTAGGCCTCGCTGGGCGCAGCTTGCTGCTCGCACGGCGCAAAAGCCGATCCACGGGTGCATTTGCCGTTCCCATTGAGTCAAAGGAGCAGCCACTGGTCGCTCTTCTCACTTTCAGCTGCTGCGGGCGGGGACCAGTTGTTCTCTGTAGCCTCGCCCCTTGGAATTAACTGAGCCGACTGCCCAGTCAGTGGAGAGGCAGAGGCTGGGCTTCTGCTGTTTATCGCACTGACTTACCTTCCCACTGGTCTGTCACGCCCCCAGGATGTTGAGCACGGTGTGTTTATACTGAGGAGCAAGGGTGGCACGGTGGCGCAGTGGTTAGCACTGTTGCCCCACGGTGCCGAGGTCCCAGGTTCGATCCCGGCTCTGGGTCAATGTCCGTGCGGAGTTTGAACATTCTCCCCGTGTCTGCGTGGGTTTCACCCCCACAACCCAAAGATGTGCAGGCGAGGGGATTAGACACGCTAAATTGTCCCTTAGTTTGAAAAAATGAATTGGGTACTCTAAATTTATTTTACAAATCTCAGGGAGCAAAACTCCGTTCAGTCATAAACAGTGAACAGAAAAATCATTTACAAACGTCATCTTTCGGCACAATACTAAAACATCAACAACTTCCACGCCAAACTCACCTGCCCACAAAGCGCACAACAGATACACCTCAGTTTTGGTGCCAGTTCGGTGCTGGGTGTGCCGTTTGCATTTCGCCTTTTTAATGCCACACCCCGCACGCCCCAACACCCACCTTCAGTCCAGCTCATCCAAGAAGGCAGCCGGGGAGTGGCACAGGCCGGCACCATTAACGGTCCCAAACTGATCGTCCACCCAGAGCTGGGATGTGCTCATCCCCCCGGGAACGCTTGGGTCAAGGAAACGATGGGAAAACAATCACAGCCCAGGCATTTTATTACAGGCTGTCAAGGTTCGTGGACGAAAGGTTACCGTGACATTTTCAAAAACAAACTTTTCTCAAAACACGTCTTGTTTCTTCGCACATGTGCCCTTTATCAGCAGCAGGAAAGCGGGGCTGCCAGCTTCAGGTGTAGACTTGCAGGCTTGGTGTAAGGGGGAGCAGAGGGGGTGCGGGGAAAGGAAGAGAAGGTCTACATTCAATCAGCAACTCTCCGTCCCTCAGACTGTCACTGCGCCACACCTCACACACGTGCTGTTGATGGGACTGTACGACACACATTCAAAACTAAACCCATCATTTAAACATTTTTAAATGAGGTTTACCATGTCAAAATGGCTTCAAATTTAATGGCAAGTTGTTTTCATTCTGACAGTTTAAGTACTTGGCTCAGTCTCAAACAAAGCAGGGGCAGATTCAAGAATGGCTCGTAAATCTTAAACTGTAATTGCATACATGTGCACGCACACACACAAACACGCGCACACACAAACACATACACACGCGCACAGAAACACATACCCACACTCGCGCACACAGATGCATACCCACATGTGTGCCCACCAACGCATACCCATACGTGCACACACAAATGCATATCCACACACGCATACCCACACAAATGCATACCCACACATGTGCACATAAACGCATACCCACAGGTACACACAAATGCATGCACAAACGCATACCCACATGCACGCACAAACGCATACCCACATGCACGCACCCAAACGCATACCCACATGCACGCACCCAAACGCATACCCACACACGCATGCATGCACAAGCGCATACCCATCCACAAGCGCACGCACAAACAGCCACACGCACACATACAAGTGCACGAGAGTGGCACAAAAGAGTTTATGTCCCCCAGTTGTATACACCAGTCAGCTGCTGCACAACAACTTTGCAAGTCAACAAAGTCACTTCCCACCATTTGGTGGCACGATGCGGACTCCTGCTGCAGAGTGGAACAGCTTGGGTGACACAGAAGTGGCGATTCGATTCCTTTACGTGCAGACAATGATACTTTGGTGAGAAGAGAGTTATAACCACACCCGCCCTACCTCCCAATATGGACAGCTTGGAACCGCAAACTCCAACCTCCACCCTGCACAAAGCTGCACTCAAATGGCAGACCAGAACACACAAGTAAAGCAGAAGGTGGTAGAGCTGGCAAGGACTGTCAGTATGGCAAATTGGCAGCGTGACCAACACATTTGGGTCAGGATGACGTTGAAACCCGGCTTGAGCCCCAGTCTTCACACTCCTGCTGCCTGGGAGGGCAAGATGTTCGCCTTCCTCGCTCGTTAAGGCACAACAAGAAGGGCCTGCATTTAGATGACGCCTTTAAGAAAAGGTAAGGCTTCAAGGTGCCGCACAGAAGCATAATGATAGATGGGCAGTGAACCAAAGGATTATTCATTAGGGGGCATATCTAAAAGCTTGGTTACAGAGTGGATTTTTAGGGAGGCCAATTAACATTGGTGACTGCCTCAAGTGAATGCGGATTCATGTCTAGCTCCAGCCTAAACCCGGTCAGACGTTCCCCTGCCCTATGACCCCAGATTGAGCAATCTCAGCCTATGGTCACAAAAGGAAGTTTGTGCCCAAAATTGCAGTTGACCCCACCCCCCCTTATAGATGATCTCGTGCACTGAGTAATAGCCATGGTGTGCGCAAGGTGTGGGACTTCCCCCGATTCCCAGTGGGAGCCACAAAACCAAAATGGCGCCATACTTGACGACGGATATGAAGGCATTGGAGAGAGTACAGAGGAGATTCCCAAGGGACATTCCAGGAATAAAGAACTGCAGCTATGAGGATAGATTGGACAGGTTGGGACTGTTCTCCTTGAAGAAAGGGAGGAGAGGAGATAGAAGTATTCAAAATCCTGAGGGGTCTGGACAGGTATGGGACAGGATAAATAGTGAGAGGCGCTCTTCGGATTCTGTGTAGCTTCCAACGTTGCCCATTTCTACACAACACGCACAAGCACACCACCCACACGTAAACACACACCACCCACACAAAACACACCACCCACACGCAAACACACCACCCACACGCAAACACACCACACACACGCAAACACACCACCCAGACACACACACACACACACACACAAACACAACACCCACACACACAACATGTCAGATTTACCATTGACCTCCATTCCCCTCCTGCCCTGCCAGCTGTGTAGACCCAATATCAATGTTTCATCTTGCAGTTCGTTCTGTAAATAAGACATGATGTGAAACAGATGCAAGTGAATAGGCCCAGTTGTGGAAGGGGTCAGACCCTAGCCTGACCCGAATCAGCAGCACGTGTTTAATAGTCCTTGCAAATACTCACTCTCTCTCTCGTGTTGTCAGCTGTGGAAATATTTTCAATGCAGAAAAACCTCACCCCGGCCCAGTGAAAGGGCCGGTTTATCCCCCGGCCCATTGCTGAAGGTTTTGACACCACCTCCCTTTCAATGTTGCCTAACCGCTGCTCCCTGGGGTGGTAGGACAAATGCACAATGCCCATGTGCCACACAGCCAGACAGGCCGCAAGGTCACAGGTTCAGTCCCCGGTTTGGGCCCAGTTGAAATTCAGAGCTAGTCTGGGAACAGAGTCTGTGTTTCGTCTATCCAAATCCAACTAAACCTATCCAAGGAAAACGGTGGCTGCATCTGGAACGGATCCATGACGACACTTGCGCTCTCGGGCGGGAACGGATGAACCCGGGAAGAACCAGGAAACGAGGAACGTGGCTGGAATGAGAGCGCTGCTCCATGATGAGAGGTCGAGTAAATTGGACCTATTTTCGCTGGTGCTTAGAGGAATCAGAGGCATCCATGATTCTGAACCGACTTGACAAGGCGGACAAAGAGGTTGGTTAACCTAGTACAAGGCGGCGGGGGGGGGGGGGGGGGGGGGGGGGGAGAGGTTCAGAATACATCATTTCTGGCAGAGACAAGGAGCGATCCCTCCCGAAGGATTGTCAACCTTTGGAATTTTCTACACCAAAGTGGTGTGAATGTTCCGTCGCTGAGCACATATACAGCTGGGGCAGACAGATCTTTGGTCTCCCGGGGATTTGGAGAGCTGCCAAGGAAGTCGGGTTGAAGAACAAGATCAGCCATGGTCGGCACGGCGGCACAGTGGTTAGCACGGTTGGCTCATAGCGCCAGGGGCCCGGGTTCAATTCCACTCGTGGGTGTCTGTCTGTGTGGAGTTTTCACTTTCTCCCAGTGCCTGGGTGGGTTGGCCATGATTAATTTGCAGCATTATGTGGGCCAAGGAGTGCTCTTTCGTCTTTCGGAGAGTCCGTGCAGATTCGATGGCCTCCTTCTACACAGCCGGGATTCTACGAATGGCAAAGTAGGCTGGTCTGTGGTCTCCTCCTGGTCCACAGGTTCTCACACAGCTGCAAAGACTGAAACACAAGCGGGTGGACTGAGATACGATCAAAGCAAACATACAAGCCCCCTCAGGTGGGCTTTTTCTCAAGTGAGGTCGAACCGTACATCAGGTAGATCCCAGTGTCAATCCCAATTCTTCAGCTGGCTGAAAACTAATCCAGGTTAAAGCCTGGAAAGAGGAGGAATGAGGGTCCCGGTTTCAAACCACCTTTCGCTGGACGTGTGTTCGACTGATAGCGGGTCAGAATTGAGCTCCACTGCAACGCGCGACTCCCACTCATGCACCAACTCTCACTTGGGGTTTGGTGCCCACAGGTACCCGACACGTGGGATCCCCAGGGGAAGCCGTTGGGGGGGGGGGGGGGGGGGGATACACAGAGACCTAGAGGCCATGAAGATCCCATTCTTTACAGGGTCGACCCAGCAGATAACCGTACCAAATCCAGCACGCCCCACAGGCACAAGCACCTTCCCCACCCCCATCACTGCCAAACCCAATCGGAAAACAGCTAAGATCCAGCAGGTGGAAGGAAGGTTTGGGGCTACAAGTGGTCTTGGGGTCAGAGTCCAGCCCAACATCCCTCTTTAAAATTTGTTCTTTATGGGACGTGGACCTCACTGGCAAGGCCAGAATTTGTTGCCCCTCCCTAATTGCCCTCAAACTAAGTGTCTCGCTCGGCCATTCCAAAGGGGCAATTAAGGGTCAACAACATTGCTGTGGGTCTGGAGTCACATGTAGGCCAGACCGGGTAAGGACGGCAGATTTCCTTCCCTAAAGGACATTAGCGAACCAGACCGGATTTTATGTCAGTTTCATGGTCATAATAGACTAGCTTTCTCAATCCAAAGAACAATGCAGCACAGGAACACACCCTTCGGCCCTCCAAGCCTGGATCTTGGCCAAAACCCTCAGCACTTCCTTGTGCCCTCTATACCCATCCTATCCATGTATTTGACGAGATGCCTTTTGAACGTCGTTAATGTATCTGCTTCCACAACCTCCCCTGGCACGCGCTCCAGGCACTCACCACCCTAGAGTAAAAAACCTGCCTCACACATCTCCTCTAAACTTTGCCTTCAGACCTTAAACCTGTGCCCCCTGGTGACTGACCCCTGCACCCTGGGAAAGAGTGCCTGTCCATCAACTCGATCCATGCCTCTCATAATCCTGTAGATCTCGATCAGGTCACCCCTCAACCTCCGCCATTCTGATTAAACAGTCCGAGCCTATTCAGCCTCTCCGCATAGCTAACAACCTCCAGACCAGGCAACATCCTGGTAAACCTCCTCTGCACCCTCTCCAAAGCCTCCACATCCTCCTGGTAGTGCGGCGACCAGAACTGCGCGCAATCTTCCAATTCCATATTTTATGAATTGAATTTGAATTCCGCCAGCTGCTGTGGTGGGATTTGAACTGGGACCACAGGGCGCTAATCTGGGGCCTGCGGATTTCCACTCCAGTGACGTTACCACGAGACTCCCCAGAGAACTGAATCTCTGTCGCACCTTCCATGGGCCCAGGGCGTCCCAGAGTACCTCACAGCCAATGAGGTACCCCACCTGAGTCACCGTTGTAATTCAGAGAAGGTAGATGATCAAGAAGATTGAAAACCAGGGTCCAGAAAGGCAGCTGACCTGAATCTAAGTGAAGGGCAAGCTGACTGATTTCCTCACAGCTCAAATCAGTCACAAAGGCAACTTCAATTTTTCACAAGGAACCAATAGGGAGGGGAGGCCGGAGCCCTCTGGAGAATGCCAGAAATAGGAGCAGGCCTTCAGCCCCTTGAGCCTGCCCCACCAGTCAATACTATCATGGCTGACCTTGCTGGGATTGTCCGCTTTGCAGCGGGACGGGGGGATTTAAAAGAGGGGTTTAGATGGAGTAGAGAGAGAGGGAGAAACCCGACCGCCAGGAGGGTCAGCAACCAGAGGACGCAGGTTTAAAATGAATTGACAAAGGGACCAGGCGGGAGGTGAGGAGAATGTTTAGACGCAGTGAGTTGTTGTAACCTGCGAACCAAAGTGGAAGCACAGTCACGGGAGTACCTTTTAGATTCACGAGAATGTTTCCAGGGTCAGGAAGGCAGCCTGGAGACGCTGGGACTGTTTTCCTTGGGGAGGAACAAACGTTGGGGTCTGATCCGGTATCCTTTTTCTAAATGTAGAGTATCCAATTCATTATTTCCAATTAAGGGGTAATTTAGCGTGGCCAATCCACCTACCCCGCACATCTTTGGGTTGTGGGGGCGAAACCCACACAGACACGGGGAGAACGTGCAAACTCCACATGGACAGTGACCCAGAGCCAGGATCGAACCTGGGACCTCGGCGCCGTGAGGCAGCAGGGCTAACCCGCTGCGCCACCGTGCTGCCCGGGCGGGAGGAAATTTGATCGGCGGGGGAGGGGGGTGTTCGAAATCATGAGAAGTGTGGACAGAGTAAAGGGGGGGATGGGGGACCTGTTCCCGCGGGTGAAAGGATAGAGAACGAGAGAGGGCAAAGGTAAAAGAAGCAAAAACGACAGGCGGGAAATGTCTTCACGCAGTGACGGGTTAGGATCTGGAATGCCCTGGCTCAGAGTGTGGTGGAGGCAGGTTCAATTAAAGCATTCATAAAGAGGATTAGTACAAGAGCTGGCGCACATATGATGGGCCGAATGGGCCTCCTCCCAAGATGTAACAATTCTGCGATTCAAAGGCGTGTTTGACAAATGCTTAAAAGGGAGGAGGGGGGAGATTGCGGTGATATGGGGAAGGAGCGGAC
This sequence comes from Scyliorhinus torazame, assembly GCF_047496885.1. Lineage (NCBI taxonomy): Eukaryota > Metazoa > Chordata > Chondrichthyes > Carcharhiniformes > Scyliorhinidae > Scyliorhinus > Scyliorhinus torazame. The sequence goes on from NC_092734.1 coordinate 16,601,741, forward strand.
GAGTGAGGCTGGTGGATTTTTTCCTCACTCTCTCCTGCCAGTGTGAGGACATCGCTGACCAGGCCCAGTATTTATTGCCCATCCCTAATTACCCCCCGAGAAGGTGGTGGTGAGCTTCCTCCTTGAACGGCTGCAGTCCCCGTGGTGTCGGTACCCCCACCGCGCTGTGCAGGAGCGGGTTCCAGGACCCAGCCACCTAGATCTTTGCAGGAGGCGACATGGAAGTGACAGGCCGAATGGCCTGCTGCTGGGTAACTCCACGGTTCCCTGCTTACGGTACAGGCACCTTTTTTCAGCTTGGCCAAACAGAGAACGCCCAGAAGCAGGCACCCAAGGGCATTCGGAATGAACCTCTGCAAAATATTTAATTCGATGGGAGAAGTGAGGTGGGGGCTGAGAGACAAACAATCCACATCGTAACCTGCAACTTAAATCCTCCATTTCCTGTCCGTCCACATTCAGCAGCAACAACAGCATCTGTGAGGCTCCTCACGACGAAATGTGTACGGTTTGTTTTCATAGCTCAGAGACAGACTCCTCCCAGTCTGCAAACACACAGCACTGCCCCAGCACACACACACACACACACACACACACAGAGCTCGGGTAATCTGTTCCTCACAGACCTGCCAACCATGTCTTACAAATGAATAATAGGGTAGGGGGTGGAACACTCAATTGCCAACATACACTACAGGATCCTCACAGAATGAACTCTTCATCATTACAGGAATGTGCAAAGGACGAGATTTGGTCAGGCATCTGCATATTTTGAGATCAAGATGAATTCTTGTTAACTATTCCTGGCATGTGGAGGGAAAAAGGGATAGAGAGAGACAGAGAGTGAGAGAGAGAGACAGACAGACAGAAAGTGAGAGAGAGACAGAGAGTGAGAGAGAGAGAGAGAGACTGAGAGAGAGAGACAGAGAGTGAGAGACTGAGATAGACAGAGTGAGAGAGACAGAGAGTGAGAGTGAGAGAGACAGAGAGTGAGAGAGAGAGAGACAGAGAGTGAGAGAGAGAGACAGAGTGTGAGAGACAGAGTGTGAGAGACAGAGAGTGTGAGAGACAGAGAGTGAGAGAGACAGAGAGTGAGAGAGACAGAGAGAGAGAGAGAGACAGAGAGTGAGAGAGACGGAGAATGAGAGAGACAGAGAGTGAGAGAGACAGAGAGTGAGAGAGACAGAGAGTGAGAGAGACAGAGAGTCAGAGAGACAGAGACTGAGAGAGACTGAAAAAATGAGAGGGAAAGAGAAAGAGAGGGAGACAGATAGAGAGTGAGGGGGAAGAGAAAGAGAGCAAGAAAGAATGAAACAAAGGGTGAGAAAGAAAGAGAGTCAGAAAGAAAAAAGGGGGAGAGATGGGGAAGGAGGAAGGGTGAGAGGGGAAAGTGGAAGAGAGAGGGAAGAGCGAGGGGTGTGTGAGAGAGGGAAGGGGAAGGGCGGGAAGAGGTGAGAAGAGAGATAAGGGAAGAGAAAGAGTAAGAGATGAAGACAGATAGAAGGAGAGAGAGAGGAGTGAGAGGGAAAGAGTGGAGCAAGTAAAAGAATGCATGAGAATGAGAGTGAGGAGAGGGAAAGGTGTGACTAGAACCGTATCCTTGCCCATTAAACACAAGAGCCCTCAGCAGTGACCAACGCGTCCCAGTCACAAATCATTCTGATTTTGCAGCCACAGAAATGGTTTCAAACCACGTTGAAAATACAGGATGCAGATTGGCGTTCCTTCCTGTCACGCCAGCTTTAACTGGACTGACCCGTGTCTCCTTCTTGGTGCTGAATATTCAAAAAGAAAGGGAGCCTGATCCAGTCAGGGGCTCAAGTTGGTCGAGTGATAAACACAACTGGAACTTTGTGCAGTATTTAATTTGGTGTCCTCCATGCCGTGCATTCGAATGGGCTTCAATGCTACTCCAGTCTCGATGAACCAGGGCTCCCGAGCTTTCCTCGACGGGCAGGGCAATTTTCTCAAGGTGATGTGTCGGACCTCCATTGGAAGGGTGTTTGACCAAATCTCACGAAAGGTTCAGGCCACTCAATGGGAACGATGTCAAGTGAGATAGAGAGTTGCAATTTCCCCGATCAGTGTAAAGCAATACGGCAAATGGATGCTCAGTAAAGTGGGTGAATAACGTTTTTAAAATAAATCATTTGATTGGCAGTTGTCTATTAACAGAATATTTCAACTGCTCTGGAGGGAACATGTTCCTGTCCTGACTGTCCAGGTGTCAGCCCGCTGTTTCGTTGCACTCCAGTGCGCAGTGATGAGGGTGGCATTTAGAAGTAGGGTCCCAAAATCTAGAAAGACATCTTTTCCCATTAGTCACTGCAGCGAATAGGAGCCGTGTCCAGAGTTGGCTTTACCATTATTGTCGCCAATTCATCCGGCCACCAAACTCTCTCCTGGCCACCGTCAACCTGACTCATCAGCTCCTGAGGTGGATTTCCTGGAGGCGAAATGGTTCTTTCCTCCCCCCCCCCCATCTCAGCTCAGCAAGGTCAGTTTCCCCAAACCCCAAAGTTTGAAACATGGGGCTCGCCTCCAGACCAGGGCGGAGGAAAGTGTTAGCAAAGCATTGGAATAAAGTTGGCGGATGCGAGGAGTTAAAGGCCTTCTGTTCTTCTTCCAAATTCAGGGTTTTTTTCTCTGTTAAATACGTTGGTTGTTCCTGAGCTGCAGCAACAGCCTGGCCCAGTTACTGTAAAAACTGTTGGACAAAACAGAGATGTGATATCACACCGAACACCATTCCCCAGACAATATGAAGCGATGCTAAACTTCAGGTAGGCATTCTTCCAGTGTGCAGCTGTGTCAGTGTCTTTACTGTGATGTTCCGAACACCCATTTAATGTTATGCCTTTGGGATCCTGAGGCATTATTAGTCCGTTGTCAGAAATCGTCAAGAGGGTGGTAAGCTCTTAAAAAACACCATGCAGCAAAGGTCCATTGAATTGGCAGTTATGGTGAGTGCGGACAGCACCAACGTTATCCCCTGGCTCAGATGGTAGCGCCACTCGTTCCCGCGTCAGGAGGTTGTGAAGCACTCCAGGGCCTTGGGCACAAACCCTCAGCTGAATCTCCAGCGCCGTGTAACAGAGGGGTTGCCGAGTAGCCTATCACAGATGCCATTTTGTTTCGGAGTGAGACTGCGAACAGCGATCGCGTCCGCTCTTCGAAGAGGAGCAGGAGAGCTCTCCTCAGTGCCCTGGACATTATTTATCCCTCAAGCAACACTCTCTAAAATAGGTGATCCAGCCATTGGCGCATTGCCGTTTCTGGGAGTTCTTCCTGCGCACAGTTTGATTGCGGTGTTTCACACAATTAAACAATGACTACACTTCTGGGCGCTGAGGCTCATAGTCGCCCGAACAATATTAGAGAATTGCAATAGCGATGGATGGTAGTGGAATTCATTTCATCTGTAGGATCAACAACCAATACACTGTGAGTGGTTTCAGACGGCAGAGCTTCATTTTCAAAAGGATTAGTAGCAATTAATGGAAGAGCAGTTAGAAGAATGATCATCAACTGATGTTCTATCACCCAGTTCCTGCTGGAGTAAGGGCTTTTTAATCTATGCTTCTCAGGCCAGACCTTTACATTCGTAGCTCTGCACACACCTTCCATCAGGGACAGTACCCAACGACATAGCCCAGGATGCAGGGGTAGGGTTTGTCTGGACGATATTTACATTCAGCTAGGCAAGGTTCCTATGTTGGTCTAATCGAAAGATTGTATTTTTTCCCCCACGCAGCCTGCCCAGTTCTTTACAGGCCTTCATTCCTCAAGCGGGCATAGCACAGACCTGGCAATTAAAACCATCAGTGATGCGCAAACCACACTGTTACGTCGGCCCTCTGCACCTCTTCAAAACGCTAACCAACAACGCAGTGCCTTTACGAAGCGCTTCTAACTTAGCAAAACATCTCGATACACTTCACTGGAGAATTATGAAACATAATACGACACTGAGCCGCACAAGGAGGTGTTAAGGTGATCAAATGCTTAAAAGGTATTATGGGGCATCGGAAAAGGAGGGAGAGGCTAAGGGAGGAAATTCCAGAGCTTAGAGTCTGGGCTGCTCCCGATACGGCTGCCAATTGTGGAATGACTAAAATTTAGTTAACAGAAGGGTCCAGGGTTGGAGCAGGGTAGAGATCTCGCAGGGTCGCACAGGGAGAGGTTGCTACACAGATAATGGCAGGGCAAGGTCATAGCTCCACCCGGTGCGAATTAGCAACGGGATGATTCTTCCAATCAAGTCAAAAATCAACAGCAGAAAACAAGGTTCCAGGGCCAGCCTAATCTTCAAACGTTTCCTCTAGTGCAAGCAGGGAGTTTGTTGTTACTCTTTCACGTGGCTTGCTCGGCCCTTTCAGAGGACAGTTAAAAGCGGCCTGGCGGGTCAGTGGCTAGCATTGCTGCCTCACAGCTCCAGGGTCCCAGGTTCAATTCCTGCCTTGGGTCCGTCTGCGTGGAGTCAGCATGTTCCTCCCACAGTCCAAAGATGTGCAGGTTAGATGGATTGGCCACGCTAAATTGGCCCTTAGTGTCCAAAAGGTTAGGTGGGGTTACGGGGGTAGGGTGGAGGTGTGGGCTTAAGTAGGGTGCTCGTTCCAAGGGCAGATTCGATGGGCCGAATGGCCTCCTTCTGCACAGTTGGGTTTCTGTGACATTGCTGTGGAGTCACACGTAGGCTAGGTCAGGGTAAGAATAGAACATGGAACATAGAACAGTGGCCCTTTGGCCCTCGATGTTGTGCCGAGCTTTGTCCGAAACCAAGATCAAGCTATCCCACTCCCTGTCATTCTGGTGTGCTCCATGTGCCTATCCAATAACCGCTTGAAAGTTCCTAAAGTGTCCGACTCCACTATCACAGCAGGCAGTCCGTTCCACACCCTAACCACTCTCCGAGTAAAGAACCTACCTCGGACATCCCTCCTATATCTCCCACCCCGAACCTTATAGTTATGCCCCCTTGTAACAGTTACATCCACCCGAGGAAATAGTCTCTGAACGTCCACTCTATCTATCCCCCTCATCATCTTATAAACCTCTGGATAGGCAGAGGCCTTTCCCCGGGGTAGAGGGGTCAATTACTAGGGGGCATAGGTTTAAGGTGCAAGGGGCAAGGTTTAGAGTAGATGTACGAGGCAAGTTTTTTACACAGAGGGTAGTGGGTGCCTGGAACTCGCTACCGGAGGAGGTGGTGGAAGCAGAGACGATAGTGACATTTAAGGGTCATCTTGACAAATACATGAATAGGATGGGAATAGAGGGATACGGCCCCAGGAAGTGTAGAAGATTGTAGTTTAGTCGGGCAGCATGGTCGGCACGCTTGGAGGGCCGAAGGGCCTGTTCCTGTGCTGTACATTTCTTTGTTCTTTGTTTTTGTTGTTCTATTAAGTCGCCTCTCATCCTCCTCCGCTCCAATGAGAAAAGCCCTAGCTCCCTCAACCTTTCCTCATAAGACCTATCCTCCAAACCAGGCAGCATCCTGGTAAGTCTCCTTTGCACCCTTTCCAATGCTTCCACATCCTTCCTATAATGAGGTGACCAGAACTGCACACAATACTCCAAATGTGGTCTCAGATGGCAGATCTTAAATGAACCAGGTAGGTTTTTACAAGAATTGATGCTAGTTTCATGGCCAGCAGTGCTGAGACAAGCTTTTCAATTCCAGACTTTTATTGCCGTGGTGGGATTTGAACCCGTGTCCCAGAGCATAAGCCTCTGGATTACTAGCCCAGTGACATTATCACTGCGGCACCATTGCCCCATGTTGTAATGTTGCAAATGCAGCAACCAACTTGCGCACAGCGCATTCCCAAAAGCAGCAACGATCAAATCATCTGTTTTGAATGAGGTTGATGGAGGAACAATATAGTGAGGACATAGTGAGAACCCACCTGCTCTTCTGCAATGCCATCACGGGGATTTTTACAATCCGCCCAAACTAGCAGATGGAGCCTTGGTCTGACATCCCATCAGTGAGTTGTCAGGTCGGACAGTGCAGCGCTCCCTCAGCACGGCACGGCAGTGCCAGCCTAGATTTTGCATCCCGCTCTTGGGAGTTGGGACTTGGACATTGATCTGACGCTCGTTTTACAGTCAAAACACTTTGCTTGGAAGGGACAACTTCGGAGGGTGTGTCGCCACTTTCCGCAAAGCCGGAAGCTTTGCCAGCTCCCAGCGAGTGGGAATCAGGCGGCCAGTTGCCCACCTGAAAATAAACATGCTGAATGCACTTGTTACCAGACCGCCCCAGCCCGGTTTTGGCAGCACCCAGGGGGACACTCTGCCAAACAGGTGCGCAAGTCAAATCTGTAAAGGTTGGAGACACACCCGTATCACACGTGAAACGCAAGTTTAAATAATGGTCAACTTCATTGTTGGACTAAAGCACCAACAGCACAAGGGAGAAAAGTGGCAGGTTTGCAGGAGTCACAACATTTTGTCACATTGTACATTTGGAACTGGCTCTCTGGTGAATAGCAATAATAATGTGTCAGACCTGTCTTACTAATTTCACTAGTCAACTCGATCGCTGCATTACTGTGACTGGTAAACATTTATGGCATTTATTAAGTATCCTCGCACTCTTTTAAAAAAAAAACAAGCACTCCCAACAGGACTGAATCTAATTAACCGGCGCTGAAATGCAGAAACCAATTAAATTCGCAAATCACCAATTTTCACAGATTGCACAGCAAAAGTTCATATTGTGACTCGCGCGCCTTCCCATCTTAATTAATAGTGACTGGCTAAACAATAAAGAGAATTAGCGCAGTGCCAAACAAGCTTCTCCCCAGCAGGTTCTCGGTGTTCCTCCAGCCTCCCCCCCCGCCCCCCCCCCCCCCCCCCCCCCCCGAACGAGAGGCTGCTCACTGCATCCCACCATCGGTTTGCTGAGCCTCAGGAAATACCACAACCAAACAGTCCAGCGCCCGAGCAGTCAGCGTACGAGCTCGTGACTGTCAGTCTCTGTTGTGATAGCTACCCCCAGTTTGCTGCTCTCTTGTCTAATTGGACAGAGAAGACTCAATTCACGTCCCCCACCCCCCGCCTCAAAATTGCCATTTCTCAAGAAAACATTGTCTATCTTGCAAACTTGCCAAAAACAACAGCTCACAGCATTCCAGAGAAGCGCAAACTGCCTTCTTTCACAGGGAAAAAAAATCCACATTTCCACACATTGCTGCTGGAGCTATTTGTGTACAGGGATGGTGGGGATTTTCCCATTGGGTTTGGGTTTGGTTAAAGTATGGGTTCCCGACGCTCCAGTGCAGCACCGAGGATGTGCCGCACTGCCGGAGGTACTGTATTCATGTGAGACATTAAACTCGGGCTCCGTCTATTCTCTCGGTTGGAAGTCAAGGGTCCTGTTTTGAAGAGCAGCGGGGAAGTTTTGGGGTCTGGTTATTTTGGTTGTTTGGACGGCTGGCGAGTGGGTCAGACTAATGCCAACAGAACGGGTCCCGCGCCCCGTGCCACCTGAGGGAGACTCACCGACAGCCTCCTCGCCCCAACCATGGGTTCAGTGACGATCACCAAGGATCTTCAGTCAGAGAACTCGAAGATCTCGGGTGTTTTGTCCAATATTTCTCCCTGAACCAACATCAGGAACAGATACAGTCATAGAGCTACACAGCACAAAGAGAGGCCCTTCGGTCCATCGCGTCTGCGCCAGCCATCAAGCAGCTATCAATTCTAACCCTGCTTTCCAGCCAGCTCTTGGTCTGTAGCCTTGCGTGGCTGCGGCGTTTCCGGTGCTCATTTGGTCATGTTCACACTGCTGCTTGCGGGATCTTGCTGTGGACAGATTGGCTGCCACCATTCCTACATTACAACAGCGACTGAACTTGCAACAAGCATTTCATTGGCTGGGCTGCGAAGCACCGCGGGATACTGAGGTCGTGAACCAGCCGCACCAGAGAAATGCACGTCTTTGCTCAGTTCATCTCGGGCATCTCGTAAGGACAAATAGATTCCGCTCGTTTGTACAGGTATTGCTAATAGGACAGAGTTCCTTGCACATTGGCTACCTCATGGGGGAAGGATGAGGGGGGACCTTATAGAAACATATAAAATTATGAAGGGAAAAGATAGGATAGATGTGGGCAGGTTGTTTCCACTGGCGGGTGAAAGCAGAACTAGGGGGCATAGCCTCGAAATAAGGGGAAGTAGATTTAGGACTGAGTTTAGGAGGAACTTCTTCACCCAAAGGGTTGTGAATCTATGGAATTCCTTGCCCAGTGAAGCAGTTGAGGCTCCTTCATTAAATGTCGTTAAGATAAAGATAGATAGTTTTTTGAAGAATAAAGGGATTAAGGGTTATGGTGTTCGGGCCGGAAAGTGGAGCTGAGTCCACAAAAGATCAGCCATGAGCTCATTGAATGGTGGAGCAGGCTCGAGGGACCAGCTGGCCTACTCCTGCTCCTAGTTCTTATGTTCTCATCATCTGTATTAAACTTCTCACTGGGGGCGGAATTTTCCAGTCCCTCCGCTGGTGGGATTTTCCAGCCCTTCCCACCAGCAGTACTTCCCGGTCCCGTCGAGGTCAGTGGAAATTTGAACGGCTCGCCGAATTTTCCAGGGGGCTGTTTCAGTGATAAAACGGACCCGTTTTGAAACCTCCACACCCATCGATGGAAGGATTCTCCGTGGGCTGGGTGTAATTAAGTTGCAAACCCATTCACACGGAAGGGTTTGTAGGCCAACGCACAGAAGGAAATCTTTCACTCATACTTTGTTTATTTTTCTTCCCTCTTTGGCGCCCGAGAGCAAAAAAGTGGGTGGACGGAAAATAAATGATCTTCAGTTTATCTCATTGTCCTTCAAGATGTACAAAACAAGCTGGAAATGTCAAGCAGTTTAAACGGGCAACCGAGTGCCTTCAGCTACCTGGAATGAGCCTTTGGTACCCGAGCGGATTCGAAATTAAAGTGGAAATTGTTAGTTTAGAAAAAGGATGATTATTAATTACTGTTTATGCTGGTGTCACAGACACATCCCAATGGAATGCCACATAACGAGCTGCCTACTGTTTAAATTTAGATCGCGTTCTTTTTTCCCCCACCCACTTTTAGCTATGGAGTCCGCTGGAAAAGGACGTGTTTGGGAATACGGGAGGTAAGGAGGGAGGAAAACCTCGGGAACACAATCACTGCTCCTGCTGCTGCCCATGTGCCTGATCCCAGGCAATGGACTGCTCTTCTGGTGCAACCAATCAAACTCTGGTTGACTCGTACCTCTGGCTATACTCTCTTTGAGCAATACAAAATCTGACAAATTCATTCAAAAACCAACAGGGTGATGTTGACAAACCTTTCCCCCCAGCACGCACAGCCTCACCCCCACAGGAAGCCGGTGAAAGGGCAACAGGAACATAGAACATAGAACAGTACAGCACAGAACAGGCCCTTCGGCCCTCAATGTTGTGCCGAGCTTTGTCCGAAACCAAGATCAAGCTATCCCACTCCCTGTCATTCTGGTGTGCTCCATGTGCCTATCCAATAACCGCTTGAAAGTTCCTAAAGTGTCCGACTCCACTATCACAGCAGGCAGTCCATTCCACACCCGAACCAGTCTCCGAGTAAAGTATCAGCTCGAGTGGAGGAAAGACAAAAAAAATGTTTTGAATGAAACAAGATCCCCACTTCTGATCACTGTCCAATAATCCCTGACTGAAATGTGCCCACAGGTCACGTTAGAATCCTTCCTTTTAATTTCCATTCGTTCCTATTTCTTTGGTTTTATTTTATTATTTTTGGTCCGTGGACACAATCAGCAGTGGACTTGAGCTGAGGCAGCCTGCTCGTCAGGACAGTGTGTTCCAGGATTTGTTTTTGGAAAGGAGAAAACGGAATCATCGGTGCCGAGGGAATCTTAAGAACCAGTTTGGAGAAGGTCTGTTCGATTGGCTGACTGGCAACTTGTGGGTTGGCCAGGGACAGTGTTCTGGCTGACAACAGTCAGCGATTGGTTCCTATAGTCTGAGAGAGCTGGGCAGAAGTGCTTAGACCTTGAATGAGTTAGGAGCTCTCTCTGCCGATGTAAAGGGCTGTTTTATTGTTCGAAAACCAGACGGTGCCTGGGATATCGTTACTAAATAGTTGAAATGATCTTGAATCTACAAATAAAGTAGACAGCCTTGCCCAAGAAAATCCCCTCAAGCTTAGAGGGAAGAAGCAGCGAAGCGAAAGCTTGAACTCCTGAAAGAGGAAGTGGAGGCTTCATTTGTGACACTCCCAGTTGCCACAGCACCACCCAAGCGGCCTCGTGGGGAAAGAAAAGATTAACACACAGCAGGTCCATGGGACGATCATCACCAACAAAGTCGCAAACCATCCTGGCTTGGAAATACGTTGGCCGTTCCTTCACTGTCGCTGGGTCGAAATCCTGGAACAATCTCCCTAGCAGCACTGTGGGTGTACCTACACCTCAGGGACTGCCGCGGTTCAAGAAGGCGGCTCACCACCACCTTCAGGGGCAATTAGTGATGGGCAACAAATGCGGGCCTAGCCAGTGGCAACCACATCCCAGGAAAGAATAAAACAAAAACGTGGAGGTGCTTTGCTGAGAATGGTTCAATGATAGGAAAGGCCAGTATGCAGACAAGGCATGGTTCCCATGCGTAGGATAGGGTAGAACATTAAGCCCAATAGCTTTAGGAATGAAGCCACTGCCCAGGATTGTATCAAGCCAAATAGAGGTCACAAACTTTGGTCTTTGTGGAATGGGGCCATCTGGGACGCAACTTGTCCACAAGGCCCCAGGTCAGCGACTGGGTGGGACGAGCAACTGAGTTTTCCACTCGCACGGACGACACAGGAGACACTCCGTGGCGGGCCTCCAAAACAGGCTTTGCACTTTACAGAGAGCAAATCTGGTTTCTAACCTTGTGTGACAGTAATCCGCGGATTACTGTCAAAAACACACTCGACAAGCACGAGCAGCAATTTAAACCACGAGCCGCGCTTTGAGAATAAAAACTCGAGTCCGTAAATGGGATATTTCCGCTTCTGAAGTACACACCTGAAATGCTGACATGCCGGCCAGTTTCAGTGCCGCTTGACAGCACCAATACCGAGCTGGTCCTGTGGCAGCTAACGGGGCAGCAGCTGCGGTGAATCACTCAGCGGGCAAGTCCAAACGGCAGCCCTGACCTTATACAGCAACGATATCACAGGTTTGATCCACAACTGCCTTCCCCAGTTGGGGAATGGAATCCAGGATAATGGGAGGTAATGGGATCAAAATCCGTAACATTTCAGATAGTGAAACAGTCCCGTGTCCATTGCAGCAAAACCTGGACAACATTCAGGCCTGGACTGAGGAGTGGCAAGCAACATTCGCACCAAATGCACCAAACAAGTCCCAAGCAATGATCATCTCCAACGAGAGAGAATCTAACCATCTCCCCATGACAATCAATGGCATTACCATCACTGAATCCCCCACTATCAACAACCATTGACCACAAACTAAACTGGACCAGCCATATAAATACTGCGGCTACAAGAACAGAGGCTGGGAATCCTGACGAGAATGTGAATCGACTCCCTAAAGCCTGTCCACCATCTACAAGGCACGAGTCAAGAGTGTGATGGAATACTCTCCAATTGCCTGGGTGAGCGCAGCTCCAACAATACTTGAGAAGCTCGGCACCATCCAGGACAAAGCAATGCTTCATCCACATCCCATTCACCATCTTGCACATTCACTCACACCACCACCGACACACAGTGACAGCAGTGTGCAGCATTACAAGGTGCACCCAAAGCCTCATTCGATAGCACTTTCCAAACCCGCAATCTCGACCACCTAGGAGGGCGAGTACAGCAAATGCATGAGACCTCCTGCGAGTTCCCCTCCGAGCCACACACCACCCCGACTTGGAAACATATCGCCGTCACTGTCACTGGGTCAAAATCCTGGAGCTCCCTCCCTAACAGCACTGTGGATGTACCTACACCGCATGGACTGCAGCGGTTCAAGGTGGCCACTCACCACCGCTGGAGTTTTTTCCGCCCCCGATACCCACAGCAACAACTATCCCTCAAACAACACCACTAAAGATGATCATCCAGCCCGTTATCTCCACGCCACTTGTGGGATCTCGCTGTGCACATACTGGCTGCCACATCGCCTGACATTGCCACCTTGACAAACATATTTAATCGCTTGCAAAGACCTTTAAGGTAGCCCTGAGATTAGAGATGGCGCTATATAAATTCAAGCCGCTTTCCTCTGTCTGAGGTGGGGATGTGGGGAAAGTCAGGTAGGTGGGGGGAGAGTTGGCACTGGTAGCACCTGTTCAGCTGGCGAGAAGTAGATGACAAAATTGGTGGCGATAAACATACCAGGTAAGCAAACTGATATAGCGATCAGGGCTTTGTCTGTGCAGAACGTGGAAAGCATCCGGCACCTCTGGAAGGATGATTGTGGTGCTGCCCTGCACACGGGGTCAGTGCGTGCGGCTGTCAATGCGGACAATAGGTTAGGCCGCCAAAGCGGCGACGTCGCCACGTATACCAGCTTCCCTGACGAAGCAGGGCTGAGGCCGGATGGTCAGGTACCCGGCAGCCCCTGCCTGGTCCACCTGGGCACATCAGCCAACAAGCCCAGCCTCCCGAGCCCCAGGACCAGGTCCCAGAGAGTGGCCACGGGACTCCAGCATTAGTTAGCAGTCAGCTCAGGGGAAGACGAGGGAAAGGAACAGGGTGGCACTTAGTGGCGGGATGGCGGGCGCAAGCTGGCAGTAACCTGGCATAAGCCCCGCCTTTCACTGAAAAGACTTGCGGATACGAGGGGCAAGCCCCTCAATAGGCATCACCACAGAATATGTCCCAGGAGTTGGCTCACTAACAAGAGCACTTTATGAAATATCGCCTCAACGTAAGCTCATTAATTACCAACACAATCAATTTGCCGAGCCATTTCTCAAGCTTTTAACCCAAAGTCTCCTGAAATCAGCACTTTGCGACCTTTGAACTGTCCGGCGGTCTGAGCAGATGACGGTTTCAGAATGGAGTGCAAGATTAATTGTCCAGCGTTTTCCGAATGAGCACTAATGGGCTGTTCATGCGCTGACTGCTAATGTAAAAGACATTCAGAGAAATTCACACCGGGGGGGGGGCTGAAACTTCTCGTCGCCTCTTACAACCCATTATTGTACTTGCTGGTGTGGACTCGAAACAGAGCCCTGCCTGCAAAGCACTAAATGAGCCCACTAATTGGCCCAGGCAGGAGATGCTGCTGCTTGCCCCGTGCTCAACAGCAGCCTTCAGCGAGGACGGAGGACTCAAGGAGACCAGGCCAGTGTTTCAATGGTATATCTATCTCTGAAGTTGAGATAGGATTACAGCCATTTCACTGAGCAAGACCAGATTGTTCTTGCACATGTCAACGCCAGGCTTCCACAACAGACTACCGACTAACGTGCAGCCAACAGGGAAGGGCATCACCTCAGGAACTACACAATCGGGTGTAAGCTTTGACCTTTTGTGGGGTTTGGAGGGGGGGGATCAGGGAAGGATACTCCATCAGCAAGAAAAAAAGACGGAACTCAATGCCCCCCTTCCCCCCCCCCCCATCATTTCCAAGACGCCAGTCCTGCAACGGCTTCTATAAAACTTCTCTCGCGAGTGGAACAGACTCGATTCCGTGCCTTTCCTCCCTTCTGATTTCGAATCCGGGGGGGGGGGGGGGGGGGGATTCTGATGTTCCTGTTACACAAACCGGCTGTTTGGTTCATTTGAGAAAGGGAGTCGTTGCAATCTTGTTATCTTATCTCGATTGTGTGGTGTTCAAACACAGGGGGCTCCGGCAGCTGCACAGGCTCCGACGCGGAACACCGCCCCGTGCAATTCAGCCTGTAAAACACGGGTGATGTGAGCACTCTCGGGGGCTGCTGGGCGGGAGGGGCAGGGGGTTAATAAATAAACCGACAGACGAGCGACTTCCAGTGGGCCCAGCCCTTTTTCTGGTTTAATACCGGCAGGAGCTGGAGGACACGGGTAACTGGAATTGGCTAGGCCACACTTCCCCTTTTATTTGTAAAAGGCCGTGGTACCGACATGATTAGATTGCGATGAGGACCCCGTGATAATCATTTCCTTAGTGGACCATCGAGACTGGCTGCCATGGTAACAAACAGCAACCCCAAAGATTCAACAGGTAGGGGTAAAGTCGACAGCAGCAAGGCTGTTTTGTAACAGCGGGACAATATTTCACAGATACTGCAATGAGATGTCCCCCAAGCCCCCCCCCCCCCCCACCCCTCCCGTAAAGACAGCTGGGCTGGGAAATCAATGGATTTCAGCACCGAGTGGAATGATGCAAAGAGAGAGTGAAAAACGTTAAACCCCTATTGAATAGGCGCCAAAGCACCACCGATCGCTTTGAAACGAGGAGGGCAAAACGGTTGGGTGAATCCAGATTTGCATTCAGTCACTCAAAGGCCCCATTGTTCAGGCTGGGATTCCTTCAAGTTTCTATAGGCCTGCCTCGGGCAGCCCGACTTACCACATGAAAGATGCAGAAAGAAAAGCTGGAGGTGGGGGAGGTGGGGCCCAAGTGTGTGTGTATGTGGGGGAGGGATGGGGGCGGGGGGCGAATGCAGAGACAGGGAATGAATCAAACTCAATACTTCCCAATCCCAGGGAGTTCTGTCTGCCCCCTCAACTGAGCCTAAAAGATCCCAAAGGACAACAGGGGGAGTTCGGCCTAATATTCAATCCTCAACTGCCACCACTAAAGGCGATTATTCAATCATCGTCGCCGCATTGTCTTTGTCCTTGGCATCTTGCTGTGCGCCAATTGGCTGCTGCCCTTCCCATAAGACAGCAGTAGCCACACTTCAAAAATATCGTTTTGCGCTTTTTCCACAGTAACTTCATTGCAGTGTTAATGTAAGCCTACTTGTGACACTAATAAAGGTTATTATTAGGAACGGGCGGCTCAAAGGGACTGGTCGAGGGCGAAGTGGCACCAAAAACAGTCCAAACCCACTGAAATCTGGAAGACGGCCAAGAGCTGTGCAGTATGGACTGCGACCCATTCATTGCATTGGCATCCCCTCTTCCCAAGGCGCACCGAACACGCACCATCACTAATTAGCGGGCCGAGAACCTGGAGGAAAAATGGCGGACGTTTTCAGGTGGACATCCGAAGAGATAGCTTGCCTTTGTTTCGAGGTCCAGATATCACCTTGCAGAGCGCTGAAGGCAAGTCTGTACACGCAAAACAAAGGGGCTACTGTCTTCTTCCAAACTCTACTCACTGCAAAAATAGTTTCAGAACACAAGAGGTGGGGGCGGGGGAGGGAAAACAGAAGACCTGAGATTCAAGTTGCTGAGAACACCAAGTTCCCTGCCTTCAATACTAGTATTACATTTTACAAGGGCTCTTTATCCTAACCTGCACTCAAGCTTGAAGGCCCTTTGCCAGTGACGGACACTTCTTTCCAACTACTCAACTGCGGCCTGCTGCAGGATTACAGAGCTCCCCGATTAATGCCAAATAAGAATTCAAAAACGCCTTGCTGCTCAAGCTTGTAAAACTCCCGCAAAAGGGCATGAGATGAACTGGTATAGCAGGACAGCTTTGAGCAACGCATGTTAGTTTGCTGGTTGCGTTCGATGCCCCTGAATTTGGCAACCTCTCTACGGAGAGGCATTAATCGCAGTTCCTGAACACCAATACCAAGTGTCCCTTCAGAGATGTCAATGCGTCTGACTGTCACATTCCCGGTTACCAGGCCATCCCCTCCACTGCCTGCCCATGCTTTTGGACACGAGAAGCTTTCCCCGCAAATTGCTATCAGTGTCTGGGGCTAAATCTCATTTGATTTAATCAAATGAGCTGGCAGCTGACTTTTGAGTTACCCAGGAGTATTCAAACTAAGAAGGAGGGTTTAATGTTTTCGAAGAGCGAATTTGCAGGGCGTGGGGGGAAAACATTGTGGTGGGGAGGGTTTACTAATGGGAGAGCTCTTTCAGAAAGCTGTCGGAAGTACCGTAGGCCAAACGGTCTGCCCCTATGCGGCAAGATTCTCTTCACCTTTCGTCGGAACGGGATAGAATGATGGAACACCGCGACCATTTCTCTGAAAGAAAATACAAGCTACTGAGCTGGAACTTAACCAGCCTCTCACACACCAGCTGAGAGATAAAAGACTCGGGAGGCCCCCCCAATGTTTCCAGCTGCCAACCTGTGGACCACACAGCACTTCCCAAGAATATGCCATCCTTCTTCCCCAAAACCCGGCTAACGTTCCTCAGACATGAGGTGCGTCAACGGGTAGCGTGCGGCACTACGGGCATCCCTCGCTACAATGGCGGTGCAAGCTCTTTGCGCACTTCTGCTATACTGCGTCACTGGAACACGGAAATGATCAAACTCCTCATTCCCACACAGCTCACAATACATACAAGATACACGGCAAAGCCTTTGAGAATTGAACTTCCGGGCTGCTTCAAGCAAGAACACTCGACTATAACATCGCTCCACAAATGACCACCACATTCTGCTGCGCGCGCTCATGTCCATTAATGTATTAAAAATGAGACGCCTTCTATTTTACATACCTCAGGTTTCAAGGCACCCACCCATGTAAACCTGTCACGGTGTAGTTATACCATCCTGCCAGCAGTGGGGCTGCACCGATGGTGTGATTACAATGGGCAATTGCTATGACAAATGAATGAAAGTGGAGTAATTCATAATGGGAAATAAGATACTTTATGAACCAAATTGCAGCTACACACCCAGACTCCTCCCCTCTAATCTGCTTTTACCCGATGTCGACACTTTCCTTGTCAAAACAAATGCCGCAATTTGTGGAAAGCAAAATCTGGAATAAAAACAGAAAAGGCCTAAATACTCAGCAGGTCGGACAGCAAGGTCACAAACCTGAAACTCTTGTTTCTCGCTCCGTACATACTGTCGGATCAGTTAAGAATCATAGAACAGTGCAAAAGGAGACCATTCAGTCCATCGAGTCTGCATCGACCCTCCGAAAGAGCACCCTACCTAGGCCCACTCCCCCACCGTATCCCCATAACCCCACCTAACCTTTGGACACTAAGGGCAATTTAGCGTGGCCAATTCATCTATGGACTGTGGAAGGAAACCGGAGCACCCGGAGGAAGCCCACGCACACATGGGAGAACGTGCAAACTCCACACAGACAGTGACCCAAGGCCGGAACCGAACCCGGGTTCCTGCCGCTGTGAGGCAGCAGTGCTAACCACTGTGCTACTGTGGTCAAACCCTTTCCTCACCAATTTTCTTCTTTCCCTTCCTGAACCCGTAACATCGCAGGTGCGATCCATAAAGTCCTGCAAGCCACACATTGAAAAGAGGAGAGGATTTAAGCGTTACATGAATCTCAAGTTGCGCATGGTTCGAATTGTCTCTTTCTGTGCTGTTCATTTCCATGGTTCGCATATCAAGATTTATCCATTATTGCAACAATGATAACAACGGCTGCTATTTCCGTACTTTATAGCAGCCGCAATTTAAACAAACCAGCAAACAACCAACATCAACAGGTTTGAGTCACTTGTGCTCCGTGGCTACATCGCATCTGGGTCACAACTTGGACTTGAGAGTGATTCATTTGCAAACCTTGGAGACAAAAGGGTTATAATGCAGAGGGCTCTTTCCCTGCTTCAGAGCGCAGTTAAGAGTTGAGCGCAGTGGGTCTGGAGTCACGTGTCGGTCAGACCGGGTAAGGATGGCAGATTCCTTTTTCGAAAAGGTTTTACAGTTGCCGTTGGACTTTTAATTCCAGATTTTTATTGAATTCAAATTTCACCATCTGCCGTGGTGGGATTTGAACCTTGGTCCTCAAGAGCATAGCCCTGGGCCTCTGAATTACAAGTCCAGCGGCAATACCATGACGCCACTGCCTCCCCCTGCAGGCCAGACGAAGTAAGGAGGGCAGGTCTCCTTCCCTAAAAAGGACATTAGTGACCCGGGTGGGTTTTTACAACAATCGATGATAGTTGCCATGGCCACAATTACTGAGACAAGCTTCATATATTGCAGGTTTATAAATTACATTCAAATCCCACCATCTGCTGCGGTGAGATTTGAACCCATAACACTGTCTCCCCCCTTCCCCTTCCCTTCCCCCCCCCTTCCCTTCCCTCCCTTCCCCCCTCCCCCCCCATCCCCCCCTCCCCCCTCCCCCCTCCCCCCTCCCCTTCCCCCTCCCCTTCCCCCCTCCCCCCTCCCCCCTTCCCTTCCCCCCTCCCCCCCCTCCCCCCCTTCCCTTCCCCCCTCCCCCCCTTCCCTTCCCCCCCTCCCCCCCTTCCCTTCCCTCCCTCCCCCCCTTCCCTTCCCCCCCTCCCCCCCTTCCCTTCCCCCCCTCCCCCCCTTCCCTTCCCCCCTCCCCTTCCCCCCCTCCCCCCTTCCCTTCCCCCCCTCCCCCCTTCCCTTCCCCCCCCTCCCCCCTTCCCTTCCCCCTCCTTCCCTTCCCCCCCCCTTCCCCCCTCCCCCCTCCCCCCCTTTCCCCCCCCCCTTCCCCCCAGATTAACAGCCCAGTGATATCACCACCAGGCCACCATCCCCCCAGTCTATGCTCCATCCGTTCTCTTTCCAGATGTTGTTGGACTGGACTGCATTTCCAGCATCTTGTGTTTTTATTACAAAAGAGCGCAACAGGGGGTAGGTAGCCCGGGGCAAGGAAGCTGCTGGATAACTAACTCCCTGAATCCCTCTGCTATCACATTGCAACGTTCATCATTTAATCCTGTGAGTTAACAAACAAACTGCAAATGGGCATCCGCCAGGGCCACATTTTCTAAACCAGTGCATTTCCCAGTTACGTCAGCGCGTTTGCACTCAGCCTGGCGTGGGACAAAGTGCTTCCTCTTGACAAATTTGTGTTATGTTAGAATTCCTCACAGCAACTCAACACCTGTCTCTGGGGAAAATGGCAGAGGAAATCCCAGAAGATGACACATCAAAACACCAATAATAGGCCGGGCTTAAGGGAGCAGCGTCTTCGCGAAGAAGTGCTGGCAGAGTTTTTATTTAGGCTTCCTGTGAGCATAGGCTAGGCCGAGGGCCTTTTCTTCCCCAGCCTGAAGAAAGAGAGAGTTGGAGAGGCGCCTGTATACAGGCGCAGATGAAAGCAAAGAGTCTGGAGAGTGTGAATGCAGAAAATTATTTAAAATCAGAACAGGACTTGGATTCAAACCGGTAAATGGCACTTTAGGCCAGATGTCGAAAAGCTCTTCACTCAGAAGTCATCAAACACTTGAATTAGATTCTCAGAGAGATCAGTAGAGAGGCACAAATTCTGGAATAATTTAAGAAACTTTTATTTGTACCAATTGCGGGTAAGTCCATGGAGGAGAAAGGCATTGGTTGCATGGCTACTTGACACATATAAAGAGACACTTACTGACACAGATGTGGAGTGCAGTCAGGAGATATATACCTGTAATGTTTCACGCTGCAAATAAATCTATTCCAAGTAAAGACCGGTTCTGATTCCTTCCTTCACCAACAGGCTACCAGGGGGAAAACACAGGAGGCGGAGGTGAGATTTAATGGACATGGAAAAAAGTTATGAGGGGGACCCAGATGGAGTGGATAGGGAGGATCCATTTCACATTGTAGAGGTCAATAACCGGGGGAATAGATTCGAAGTATATGGATTAGAGGGAAGATGAGGTGTACCCTTTTTCAGCCAGAGGGTGGAATGTCTGGAATCCATCATCTCTCAGGGTGATGGAGACAGAACCCCTCTCACGTTTAAGAAGTGCTTTGATAAATACGTCAAAGTGCTGTAACCTATTGGGCCACAGGCCTAAGAGCTGGAAAGCGGGATTGGGTTAGACAGTTGTGTTTGGGTGGACGCAGACACAGGTACGATGGGCTGAATGGCCAACTCCTGTGCTGCGAACTTCTATGATATCTATAAACAATTGAATGCAACAAGCAAAGAGTCATTCTGGATGAACGACTCAATATGGGCTCCTCAGCAAAACCTGCCAGCTTCACAAGACTGGCCCATCAGAAGCTAAGACCACAAATAGCCCACAAAACCAATCTGAAATCCACTGGCAAATTAGAATCCTAGAGCACAGAAGTTGGCTATTCAGCTCATCCCATCTATGGCAGCTCTTTCAAAGAGTTGACCAACTTTTTAAAAATAAAAATTTAGGGTACCCAATTCATTTTTTCCAATTAAGGGGGCAATTTAGTGTGGTCAATTCACCCAGCCTGCACATCTTTGGGTTGTGGGGGGCGAAACCCACGCAAACACGGGGAGAATGTGCAAACTCCTCACGGTCAGTGACCCAGGGCCGGGATCGAAGAGTTGACCAACTTAATCCTAGACCCCCCCCCATCCCTTTTCACACCATTACTCTGCAAATGAGCCTCCTTCATGCCCGTGTTAAGGAGTATGCTGCCAATATTCTCAGATTGGGATAGCGAATCTCAGTGTTACCGTTGCTCCCCAGTTATAATGTGAACACATTACACCGATGCATTGTTCAAACCTGCCTGTGAGCCGAGTTGTTCAATGTTGCATTGGTCTGCTGGCAACAAGTGATGGGTTTATCTACCAGATCGGCACAATCCCCAGATTGCGCAGGAATGGGCTGGTGAGCCATCTTCTTGAAGCACTGCAGCTTACGTGGTGTATGTATTTGCACAGTGCTCTTAGGGGGGGAATTCCACAATCTGACTCCGTTATAATGAAGCAATGGTGATGTATTTCCAAGTGAGCATGGTGTGTGACTGGAGGGATCTGTTTGAGTGTGGCCAATCCAGTTAGGTTTCCTTACAGTGATTTATCACCCCCCACACTACCTCCCAACTGGATGTTGATGGTGGAGGAATTCAATGGTAGTCACAAATTGATGTCACGGGAGATGATTAGATTTGCTCTTGTTGGCGGGCGGTGGTCATTACCTGGGACTTGTGTGGCACAAATGTTCTGACCTTATGTCGGGGGGGAAGGTCATTGATGAAGGAGCTGAAGGTGCTTGGGCCTAGCAACTCCTGCAGTGATGTCTCGGGACTAAAATGGCCTCCAACAATCACAGCCACCTTCCTTCGTGCAAAGTACGTCTCTGGCCAGTGGAGAGATCCCCCCCCAAAATGGCAGACCCTGTTCCACTGAAATGTATGTTATTCGGGCTCCTTGATGCCACACACAGAAACACAGTCAAATGCTGCCTTGACGTCACGCGTTCTCACCTCACCTCTGGGCTCTTTTGCCCGTATTCACTGAGTTGATTCCACGAGCCGTCAAAGAACATATATTGTGAAATGGGAGTGCAGATGCACGTGACACAGTTGCAAGTACATTCCATTCTATAGTAATCTGTGGGCCTAAAAACAGGAATCCAAAAAACGCTTGCTTGGCCAAGGAACTCCTTGCGGCAAGCAACAGGTTAGAGCTGCACCTCACCAGGTTTTGTGCGGTACGAAACGGGATTGTAGGAAAGGAAGCACAAATGGGTTCAATAGATTCAACATTGACGGAAATGAAAAAGGAGGCACTTACCAAGGCCAGACACGGTGGCACAAACAGGCTGGGGATGCGACGGAGCACGAATCACCGGTTGGGCACTTGACAGCAGATGACCGGTGGGGGGGGGGCCTTGCAGTCCACCGGAACCCTGGTTCCTCTTCCACTCTAAAGGCTCCCCTGGGCGCATTGGCTCAGGCAGCCAGCCACCAGCATCGACATGCGCTTCGGTGCTCACCAGGAGAGACGGATGTGTGTATCTGATGGACAAGAGAAGAAAAAACATTAGCCTGCAGAGAAAACAGAAGAACGTCGCCCCCCCCCCCCTTAGTTGCCTGTAACTATGGTGCAGGTGCTTTTTGAGGTCGGCGCCTGGGAGTTTCCAGTCATTTCTACTGCAGTTTAATTTAAGCGCAAACTATTTCACTTTGACAAGATCTTGGACTGGCCAGATTGCCTTACGGGACAGTGGGATGCTGGAGCCTGGCATAGCAGAGGCGACCCAGGCCAGTACTGCATCAGCTGTTCACAGAGAGGCCAGCAGTCAGGATATTACCCGCCGCTAAGATCAAGCGTCAGATCACGACCAAGATCAGATGTCATGCCTTTTCTGGTCACCTTGGATCTTGTATGTCTCTCTTGTGGGGATCAGGAATTGGATTCCATTGGAATGTGAATTGTTTTTTGGAGCAAGCAAGGAGATGGATGGAGGGCTTGTCCTGTCAACTCTTTGTAACTTTAAGAAAGGTATAAAAAATGTTTTTAAATGATCTGTTCTCCCCAGCATAAGTAGGGGGGATTGCTCCGGATCACAAGCAAGTAAGAAACCTGTATGGCCCAGGTTTAGAGAACCCCAAAGTGTATCATGGAGTTCACCTGACCCACAACTTTTAATAGATTGTGGTATGGGGAGCACACGGCCCACTCTACAGGAGTGGTACAGCAGAAATGGGAAAGTATTTTTAAAGCAAAACAATGTTTATTCTATGAACTCAAGTTAACCTTTTTAAAACATTACAGTGAACATCTGAGCAACCATCAATTCAAATAAAGCCCCCAAAGACTACAGCAGTAAGTAATCCTTTAAGCTTTTCTTTAACATCCATACGACTTAAAAAACAAAACCTTTACAGAAGCACATCAGGTTAAAGTCACTACTGAAAACATTTATAATTCTGAATTCACCAAATGATCAATGAGATAGTCTTTTGATGGCAGAGAGATCAACAGTACACCTGCTCGGTCTGGCTTCAGCTCCAACACGGAAAACAAAACTAAAGCACACCCTGCAGCAAACAGCCTAAAACAAAAGTAAAAAGCTGACAGAGAGCCAGCTCCACTGACACTCTGACATCACTGACAAACACTCATTTCTTAAAGGTACATTTCTTCAGCACCCATTTCTTAAAGGTATTCTTACATGACAAACCATTAACAATCCCAGCCCTTCGACTCTGTCCCACCCCTTCTTTCTAACCATATAATTCATTACATTTCTATCCCTGCAAGAATTAACCCTTTTCTCTCCCAGAGATGCGGCCAGACTTGCTGAGACATTTCCAGCATTTTCTTTCTTTATTTCAGATTGAAAGCATCTGAAGTATTTTGTTTTTCCAGGTCGGGATCCGGTTTGATGGCGATGGACGCCATCGTTTTGGTCACAAAACCTCCCAACAGATAAGACGGCAAACTGTGAGACTGCGTCGGGATAGGCGTGACACCTTCGGAGGAAGGAAGTGGAAAAACGGAGTGGGAAAGAACGGATCATTATTTCCGTGTAAGCTGCGCCACTGCGAGCTTTCCGAACGTGATGAATGTCATCACACAAGTGTGGAAACACTAGTGCAGAATAAATAAATCCCATTATCCCTCGAGATGCTGCTTTATAAGGGGTGGGAGGGGGGGGGGAGCAATTGTCACGCCTCAGGACTGTGGGGGCTGCGTGAAGGACACGACGGAACACAGAACAGGCTGAGAGAAACGGGAGCGGGGTGAGAAATTGGCAGGGGGTTGGGAGTGGGGGAGTGGGGGGGGGGGGGGGGTGCAGTGCAGCAGGTGGGGGGGGGGGGGCAAGAGGCATGAACGAATAAAGGAGGGGCAGGTTAAGAGAGTGAGGGGGTGGGGGTTATGACTGAAATAGGCGGGAGTGGGGCGCTGCTAGAGCGAGAGGTTAGAAAGGGCGCGTGGATCTGATGCTGGAGAAAGACGGATTGTAGCTGCCATTGCAGACCGACGTGCATTGGGAAGAGCAGTGCTCCATCAGCACATGAAAAGGGGGGTGGGTAAAATCACATGAAAGCTTCAGCCGGGGAGAACGAGCCCTCAAAACACACCACATGAATTGGGAAACCCTCCACCACGTTTTCATTGATGTGTTGAATTGTGCAACGGTATCAAAGTTTACAAACACCACAGGAAGTACTGGGGAGGGGAAGGGAAGTGGGATAACATGTTGTGAATACATCTTCAGCCCATCCCTCAGTATCTGGCTCCCAAACAGGGAGGTTTGTTACTAAACGGGTGGGTGCCACCGTGATAATGCAATCACTGGGCCCAGTCACGCAGCAAGGCAACCGTGCAGGGGCACGTCAGAATGCAGCAGACTGCAGCTGCAGCCAAAGAATGCGCCAGCAGGCAGCAGAAACCCCTGGAACGTTGCATGGCGGGGTTTGGCCCGCCTGAGTGACCACCGGCCCTGGTCAGGGAGCCGATCCCGGGGGGTCTCAGCGCCGCGCCCATGGCAGGCTGATCACCTGCCGGGCCCACCGAAAACGGCCCAGCCCTTCCAGTGTACCTTCAGTGAATCGGAGACCAAGAGAGGTGACAGCAAGCCAGGGGTTGTCTGGTGGGCTCACGGCCAAGTCGAAGTGACCTGCGACGGAGCGGGCCTGGGGCAGGCAGATGCT
This sequence comes from Scyliorhinus torazame, assembly GCF_047496885.1. Classification (NCBI taxonomy): domain Eukaryota; kingdom Metazoa; phylum Chordata; class Chondrichthyes; order Carcharhiniformes; family Scyliorhinidae; genus Scyliorhinus; species Scyliorhinus torazame. The sequence continues at coordinate 16,626,149 of NC_092734.1, forward strand.
TTTCATCTTCACTCAGTCCAAGAGGAGCCAACAGCGGAGATGGAAATAGGTCTGTGCGGGGGAGCGCCAATCCACACGTTCAGCTGTCTAGATGTTGTTCCTCACAGAATTGACAGTCTTTCTTCCCAACACACAGAACAAAGCTCAGCGCTTAACAAAATTACAGAAACTCAGATCAAACTGACAAGACTGCACACTGCAGCAGATCAAAAACGCTACAAAATCACGCCGATAAACATTTCTCCTCTATTTGGTATGAAAATTCTATGTTCTATCCATCTGATACGCGTGTACATGATTTTTAAAAAAGCTGTCTGGCTACACTGCTCTGATCTCGTTCTCTAATTATGTTTCAAAATACCCTGATCTATTTAATCTCTCCCACTCAAACCAGCTGTAAAAGAGCCATCCATAATTCCCCAAAGTGGCAGTAACCGGCTTTCAGCAGTTCTGTACTTCACGGCATCGAGAGTCGAAAAGTAGTTTGGAGCTTGTATCATTGGCAAGGGTCCGGCAGTCCCTCGGAGCACCTGACCTCGGGGGGGGGGGGGGGGGGGGGCTACCCCCAGCCTGAGTCACTGATGTCAAGGCAATGGACTGCGCCTGAACGGCCAGACACCGCCAGTGAATGGGGCCGCCATTTGTGGAAATGCAACAAAGTATCCCAAATTTAAAGCGCTTCAGGTTGTCCAGAGTCTGAAAGACTGAACTCCTGGATGCTGACATCCTCGGGAGTAAAATCACTCGACATTAAGAGCAGGTTCTTGTCCCCAATTTCCTGGAACACTTCTGATCAGCTTTTTTTTAACATTACCGGAGCTGCTTATTAACAAAGAGAAAATGTCTGTCTGACAGGGCAGGGCATTTGAAGGGCAAATGATAAGGCCTCCTGGAATACCTCGGTCACCATTCCCCACCACCACGGAACACAGGCCCTGTGTAGCAGTGCGACCACTCCTGCGCCTGGATCCTATTCGCACGTTTTTGGATCGTCACGTGAGAGAGGGCGGGACGGATCAGTTCAATGCTCATCCAAATCGCAACAGTACGGTTGGAGCACATTCGGATCGGTAATCAGAAGGTTGCCAGGGATGTGGGGCTTGAAGAGACGGCTTTAACAAATTAAATAAGATCCGGTGTTTGTCACTCGACCCGGAGGGCTAAGGGCCTGACATGTTATGTACTCTGGGATAACACAGGCTGCAACTGATGCAGCTTTAACCAAAAGATACTCCAGACCTTGAAGTTAGTTCAATCTGATTTATTGAACCACTAGCACAGTTAGCACAGTTCTCTCTGAGTTCGACTCTCTGCTAACCCAAGTGTGGTTACTCTGTCTGACTGAACCAGACTAGTTGGAGTTGTGTGTTGGAGGTGTGATACTGTACATACACCCTGACTCACTCTGTAGATGTTCATCAGTGGAAAGAGGCGGAGTGTGAGGGCCTCGTGCCTTTTATAGTGAGATACCACCGAGTATCCTGCCTGCTCATTGGTCATGTCCTATTCTCGGTGTTCATTAGCTGCCTGTCTGTATATCATTATCAGCATGCCTGCATATCATGACATCTCCCCCTTTTTTAAAAATGTTTTGTTGGCACATGGGAACGTACATACATGTGGTGGCATATATTAACATATTTACAAGCGGTGGCATATGTGAACGTATTTACATGTGAAGACATCGGTCTAATGTGGGAAAACAGAACATAGCAGACAAAACAAATGTTCATAAGTCCAGTCTCTGGGGCTTGCGCCTGATCCTTGTCGACCGCCGGAGAGGTGGAGGTGGAGACGACGGCGCCTTGACAGGTGGACGGAAGCCTGACTGGTGGCCTGTAGTTCGAGGTATCAGGAGGTGGCAAAACAATGGACGGAAACGGAGAAGAAAGGGGTTGCGGGCAGGCAACTTTGCGCAGTGCCCGTCTGTTTCGTCACACAACAGAACCATCAGCCATACTTACAACACACGAGCGGGGCGCAACCTGTCGAACAACGACAGCTGGAGCAGACC